>NW_009699199.1:0-37031 GCF_000703405.1 Apaloderma vittatum | reverse complement strand
CCCGCCGGGGTCTTGGCGGAGTTTGCGTCTCCAAACCTTGCAAAATACGGTGTCTTCCTCCCAGTTAACGCTCAGGCAACTGTTTGTCTTCGGTCTTGACAGTTTATCTGCCCGACCGGATTGTTCTTTCCCCGCGCTTTAAAAAGGCAAAGGGGTCACGGTGCGCTTGGTTCTTCTGTTTGGATGTGTAAGTGGGTCCAAATTTAAGCTCTTGAGAAGGCATCGTGATGCTGTTGAAACAAACCGAAATATCAAACAAACAAACACACGCTAGGTGCGGCAAGAATAGTGCAGGGTTTAAGCAATGCTCTTTTGACTAACTCAAAATTTGGGCTACTTTCATAACAAAGTACCTCTTATGCCCAGAGCTGAAAATCGATTTACAGTGATTGAACCTATTAAAAATGTGCTTCTGCCGCCTGATAGTACTTGATGAGTGGATTATCTTTCTTGAAGGCGTTACTAATAAAGCAACTTTTTTCTTTCTGGTTTTTTTTTTTAAGAGTGGAAGGGGAACATAAGAGAAGGACAGGATAATTTGTTACCCAAGTTACCATTACCAAAACTAAGTGTTGTGAAAGATGAATTTTAATGCTGGGGGAGGGGGTGAGGGGTGGTTTGTTGTAGGTTTGTTTGTGTGAGGTTTTTTTCACTTCAATGCCACGTTTTAGAAGTTTGAATTTATATTAAAACTTCTAAAATTTTGGGCAACTCTGTTCCAACTTAATGTCATCAGACTGCCCTGCTGGAAATTTAATTGTACTCAAAAATCCTACTTACACACAGTAAGTAGGTTGTACAATCTAACTCATAAATTTATTCATGACAACAGACTGCACTGCTGTTCTGCTATATATGAGAAGAGCTACTAGGCAGGAACCTTGGGAATGTTCTTTCTACCAGCCCAAATTTTGTGTTCAAAATGGATTATGTCACAGATTTTTCTCATCTGTAGTGCTGATAGGGCTTTTAGTTTTTGGGGTTCTCGAATCTGAGACTGTATGAGGTTTATGTACACGTAACTAAATGCCTGAGAGCCCACTGTAATCGGTGTCAGTGCAACATCAATCAGATCAGATTAAGTCAGGGTTTAAACATATGCATGCAGCAAATGTTGACACGTGCACACACCATTCTTCTTCCTAAGGTTGCTACCTTCAGCTAGCTCTTCGTGCCCTTCTTCTGGAGGCACCTGCAGGAGATCTGGCAGCACTGGAATACACAAACACTTCAGTACAAAGTCTGATTGCTCAGATTGAGCTATAGCAGAAGGGGGTTGAGTTAAGCTGTTGGACTTTGCATTGAAGGAGCTGAGGAGGACTTGCATACCGTTGCTGTTCCCCGGCCGAAAGGTAGAGCCTTCGTAGTAGAGGTAGTACAACAGAAACGGTGAAAGTCTCTCTAGCCAACTGCCCAGTTGCAGGGTGTTTCATTTTAAATTATTATACTAATGTTGTGCAGAACCAAACTATTTCTTAGTTCTTCTGTAGTACAACAAATAGATTTTGTTCTGTTAAAAGGGGTACTGAAATAATGGGAACAGAAGGAAGAGGGGAGAAATAATTTGAGGATTCCATGATTTGAAGATTCCATCTCAAACTTACTGAGATTATCAACTATGTTAATCTGATATCAATTCAAACTAAATGATGGTTTTAATAAAATTACATGCTGCTGTCCATCTAGGAGCTGAAGCTGCCCTCCTACAAAGGCCAGTCTCCCCAGTTACACCTGAGAAGATACTTTGCAGATCTGATTGCTATTGTGAGCAATCGATTCAGACTCTGTCCTGCTGCACGACATCTAGCAGTGTATCTCTTGGACCTCTTTATGGATCGTTATGACATATCTATACAGCAGCTGCATGTGGTTGCTCTTTCCTGTTTACTTTTAGCAAGTAAGTATGTAGCACCGAACTTTAGAGCAATCTAGGTTTTACTGCCAAATAAATACAAGGCATGTCTTGATGGGATATAGCAGGTAAGGGAAACAAAGTGGTTATAAAAGACAGGCAGATTAGTGTGTATCGGTTTGGCCCAAGAGTCTTTAGACTCTTGTTTTGACTTCTGTTGACACCTGATGAAACTGAGAGGAGAAAAAACAAACTGTGACTAAAAACTAATTCTTGTGCCTGGAAACAAATTATTTGGACTTGAGTATTGTAGGAATAGAAAGACTGTCTTTCTGAGGACATCTCAAAATAGGTAGATCCAGTGCTGGAAATGATAAATTTGCATACCTGTGATAAAGTAAGAAATCAAACCATCTGTAGGCTGCAACTGTAAGTTGCAACGTTCTTTAAGCAAGCTAAGGTTAACGCAAATCCTGTATTGTTACATGCAAAATGTAATAATACTGGTGACCACATGGGTGAATGCACAAAGAAGACAGAATTAATTACAAACACTTACTATGACCAGTGCTGCTGATATTGATCTTGGCTAGATTCTTGTGGTTTGTATCCATCTTTTGATGTTTGTGGACCCATTTTAGATGTCCCCAAAGAAATAACAGGTGTAGTTTGTCTATGGGGTACCTTCTGCCACTTGTTCTTAAGCCAACAGATTCAGACAGACAGGTCTCAGCAGTAGAACTAATGGTTGGTTCAGTTTCTGCTGATCTGTTTCTCTGAATCTATTTTCATTTTCTCAAATAAGATATATGATATTGTCGCTCTAGGCCCTCTTCACTAGAAAACCGGAGTGCTGAGGTGTTGGCTATTTTTGGTATACTTCTTCCTTTCATTACATCCCCTGTCTCCACCAATACAGCTATTCAGAACAGTTAAATGAGACAAAGGTTATTTCAGATACTTCTGGGGGTAAACTGATTGGATGCCACCAGTCAGCAATCTCCTCTTGGCAAAGGATGAGGTGCTGAGTATGAAAACCTTGCCTCAGAAACCAGTGTAATCCATTGAGGAAAATGGATTGGCTTTGAACTAATGCCAAATTTTCAAATTAAAATGTTCCGAGGGGAATTTATTTTTTAAAAATAATAAAATCACTTCTGCCATCTTTCATGACAAGCTGCAAGTATTGCTCTGAAAGCATGAAGTACTCGCTCTTCTGAGAAGCAGTGTTTGAATTGGTTCAGAAAGTACAAAGCTGAATCCTATTTTAAACTTTTGCCCTGTGTGGCTTAAGCAAGCAATTTAATCAGTGGTGTGGTAAGTTGGACAAATCATGCTGTGATAGATCTGATAAGGTTACAGAAGTAATAAGAGAAATTATTATGTGACTCCTGAAGCTTTTATTTCTGTAATTACTAGAGTATGGGAAACAAAAACTAACTGACTGGGACTGGTGTTGGCTTAAGTCCTCCACTGTTGAAAAAAAGCAAATGTTCAGTGCCTTCAGACTTGCAAAACTCTAAAAATGTGCATTTACAACATATCATGTAGTACTGAATAGAGAGTGTAAGATGGAAAGAATTTGCAATGAAATTGAAATAGCAGAACCATATGGCAAATTGTATGGAAATGTCACACTTGTTTCTCTTATTAATGGGTTTTCTACATACACAGTTTTGCTTCGGGCTTAAAAATATACAGGCCTGACAAGTTAAAGTCCAGGGAAAGCTGAAGCTGCTAGCAGTGTTAAGGTTGAAACAGTTTATATGGCAGTGTGGGTTTTCAGGTGCACGTTGCTTAAATCCACTTGTTTGAACTGCTGGAGCAGCTTACCAGCTATTAAATTTAAAAACTGTACCTACCATAACAGGCATTAAAAGCAGGCACGTTGGATAGAGCTCTAGCTATGTTCTAATTAAGAGTTTTAGAAACAAAAAGGGTGTGTGGAGGCAGGAGGGTGATAAAGCCAGATGCTGTGATGGTATTTATGCCAAGTCACATCACAGTGGTATTTCATTGATGATGGGGCATATTATAAAATAATTTAGTGACAAAAACTTGCATATGCAGTACCAGCAATATCCTAAATACAGTTTGTTTCTGCTCTTGGCAACCAGCTTCTCTGTGCCAGGGCGGGAAAACCACAGGAAACATGGCTCTGCACAATATCCTACACAGTGTTTGACATTATCTGCTGAAATTTAGCCCCTTATGGTACATATATTGCCCCTTTTTATCTCTGATGACAGCTTCCATTTGAGCTATGCAGCTGCAGGAAAGTCTCAAGCTTGATTGACATAGTAGAATTGAAATCTGACCAGCACAGACATCAGATATAATCTGTTCTGTAGTTCGCTCATGCTTAACCTTTCTTTATTTTACCCTCTCCTCTTTCTGTTCTTCTGAAGGTAAATTTGAAGAAAAGGAAGACAGTGTCCCTAAACTTGAACAGCTGAACAGCTTGGGTTGTATGACTAACATGAATTTGGTACTAACAAAACAGAATTTGCTTCATATGGAGTTGTTGTTGCTAGAAACATTCCAGTGGAATTTGTGCCTCCCAACTGCTGCTCATTTCATCGACTATTATCTTTCCATTGCTGTCCATGAGACTGATCTTCATGATGGCTGGCCAATGGTTTGCTTAGAGAAGACTAAGTTATATATGGCAAAATATGCTGATTACTTTCTGGAAGTCTCACTGCAAGGTGAGTTACGTATTTCAGGTAATGACACCTTTGTTGTCTCGACAGACAATATCCAACTTAGACAAATCTTTCTCTTATTTCTTCTTTCTAGATCATGCATTTTTAAATTATGCCCCTTCTTTGGTTGCTACCGCGTGTGTAGCTTCTTCGAGGATTATCTTGCGCCTCTCACCAACATGGCCTACTCGACTGCATCAGCTTACTGCATACTCCTGGGATTTCCTGGTGCCCTGTATTGAACGACTATTAATGTAAGTTAACAACAGCCCTTTTTTTAAAGCTCATTTCCACATCTGTTGGTATGCTTAATTGCTGTTAGCATGAAGGTAAACTTCTTTCGAATTTCAACTTTTCTATTTTAAAAATACCTATGTATTAGGTCATATTGTTAGGTAATAACTGTTTTGTTCTTTCCAAAAAAAGAGAACCTTATCAGATCTAGCCTCTTTCCTGTTCTTTCAATAAGCAGTCCCCAGCCTTGTGTTTCCACTGAACATCTTCTGGCATGTTTTGAGAATCTGTTAAATAGCTTGTTCTCAATCTTTCTAGTCTACTTGGAGAACAAAAAGAGAAAGCGAGGAGTACCAAAGGTATAGGTGCTCCTACTTACTCGGAAGACTCTGTGCCTTGGAAGTTCAAAGAATGCTCTAAACGGGTTGTGGTTGAAACTTTCAGACTGTTTGAATGGCCACTTCTGGGGGCGGAAATCACCAGGAGGTTGTAGCTATTTTTGCTGTATACATTTTTGCACTACCATGGATACAGCTGACATGAGATATGAATGCCAGGTGCAACCTACCTGGGAAGGGATGTTGCACAATCAGTTTTTTTATTCTAAACCTTAAGATCAAAACCTATGCTCACCATAAGTGCTTTCCTCCTAGATAAGGTTGTTCTTGCCCAGATCTAGACACAGCTGTGCTCTGCAGAAGCACAAGAGTAGCTTTATCTGGAAGAATCACATCTTCCTTATAAGAGTAATGTTCTCAGCCAGATGTCCTCTTTTGGCTTCACTAATGTGTGCAATGAAAGGAATAGTACCTAAAGCATACAAGTGCTGTTGCAGAAGTGTTTTCAGTATTGCTCTGGAACACTTGTGTGGGGGGCAAACCCTTTCAGCCATCTTTGCAGTGCCCCATAAAATGTTAGCAATCTTCTAGGAAGAACTGGTGAGGGGTTGAACCCCAACTGTCTTCAAGAGATCTGCCCTGTATAGGCAGTACCAAAACGTTAAATCATTTTAGGCCTGACTGAAGTGTGTAGGTGGCACCTGCTTAAGCTCAGCGTAAGAGCAAGAGAAAGAATATGTCTAAATACATTAAAGACAGATGTAAATCAAAGGGAGTTTAGGTGAGCTGAAGTGTTAAGTACTGGGTGGACTACAAAAAGGTGAGAGGAAGAAAAAAAAAAAGAAATTCCACTTCTTAGACACAATCCAGTATCAATATACATATGATCTTTAAGTACTGTAATGTAGATCTATAAAAACCCTATACTCTGTTACCCAGTTTAAATGAGGTGGAAGCAGAAAGGTAAAAGTTTTAATTTCAGGTTCTGGTTATCTGACACTTTATTGCAGTACCACTAGTAGACTTTATTGCACTAGTAATTTTAGATACTGCTGTACTATTTGTATTGCACATGGCTTTTGTCTGCATTTTGTATTGCTATGCTGTGAAGTGAAATGCTGAAAAGCAACTGTATCCTAAAGAAACAAATTTTAAAATCTAGGTGCTTTTGAAGGGTAAGCTACAATTATTTTCTCTGTTCTTTTAAAAGCTTTGGAAGCTTTCAGATAATTTCACCTTTTTGAACGTGCTCTTAAAAGTTAACCCAAAAAGGGTTAAAACTCTTTTAATACCTATTTTCATGTATTCTGTCTTCTCAATTTGTTTTAGTGCGCATGATAACGATGTGAAGGAAGCCAACAAGCAGAAAGGACAACATGCTCAGTCTGCCCAACATACTGTATTTCAGGCTCCCGCTCCCCAGCAGGCTAATACTCCCCAGCATGTACCACAGTATCTCCAAGCTCATCAGTCTTCATTACAGTATCACCATCAGACATCACAGCAGCAAAACTGCCAGCAGATATTATCGTCTAACCATACAGCATCTTACCCACTTCAGACTTGCCCCGCTGCCTTACAGTCTAGCGTTCAGGCTCGAGGCCACCTACAGACTGGTGCTGCCATGTCAGTAGCTGTTCCGCTAGAAGTGAAGCCATGTATAAGTGTCTCCTACAACCGGAGTTACCAAGTGAATGGACGATATTCCTGTATTACTCCCTGCTTTGAGAGGTGATAAGTACAAAATGGTTTTGTGCTTGTTTTGTTTGGAGTGGGTAGTTGTGTTGAGGGGAATAGTTATGGTTGTTGTTGTTTTTTTTAAACCTCAAGCTTGAGGGCAACAAATTGAATAAAAAAAAGTCTCTTTTCAGAAATAAAAAAGATTGGCAACCAATCCAATTGGCTCAAATCCAGACTGCAAAAAAAACCAAAAAAGCACACAGAACACCCTCAAAAAAGAATGTGTATACCTGGGGGCAGTAAGTTCTTACTCTGGCACTCAGAATACTCTGTGCTTCTAACACACATCTTTGAAATACTAGTATAAAGAAAAATAGCTGTGGACTAACTATAGACTTTTAATGAAGGAGATATGCAGTATTATTTTGAAGACATTTATGTAATGCCACCATACAGTATTAACACTTACTTTAAATTTACTGAAACTTAAGAATCTGTTGAATGCCAGACTTCTCCAGACACATTGGGACCATGGGAATAAACAGATCTCCTCTGGCTAACTCCGTACTTTTGCCCCCCTTTCAGCACTTGTGTTGGATATTTGCTTTAGGCTGAGGCATTTGAGTTAACTGGTATTCTGGCTAGTGTTTAAGCTTTGTACCCTACAGGATAGACACTGTTTTTGCTTCTTTTCTTCTCCCTGTCCTTTTTATGTTTAAAGTAACTTTTTCATACTAACTCAGGGAATTTTCTGCTCAGTACTCGGTGCTGCTGGTTAGTACACTTAATTGGGGATAACTTGAAGGAGGAAGATAGAGAGGGAAAAGACTATAGCAGGTCAAGTGGCTTTTCTTCAGGGCATCCATATGCAGAGTACCAAAGGGATATGTTTGTGTTCACAGAACTTAGATGTGAACTACTGCCCAGCAGTGGGTGGGGTATCGAGTAATTGAAGAAAAGAGAAAGTTTCAGCTGAACTTGTACTGTACCAGAACTACTACAGTGGCTCCGATTCCTCTGTGTACACACAAACTCACACGTATTATCAACGAACAGAAAGCATCCTCCAATTGTACTGACAGTATCACTTATACAATAAAAGTACAGTTCAATTCCTGTAGACATCCTGTTCTGTCAGGCTCATAGCGGAGGGCGATTCTCAGGTAATAGTGGGGCAACTTTTTCTTCTATGATTTAGGAGCTCTAAAGAAAATGCAGAGATTTACTCTTCTAAACGGGTGGATCAAAAATATATTGCAGAGTGAACTGCTTTATCACAGTTAAGGTGCTACTCACATAACTTTATGGAATTACACTATTTCCTGTAGAGTGGATAGTCTGAGGGTAGAAAGCTTCACTCATCCAACTCTTGGATGAAAATGGCGGTAGAGATGTTATTGGTGGATTTATTTTTTTTTTTTAAGTACAAGAAGATACCTACTTTCTTCCTCCCATATTCTACCATGAGAGAGGTATGGATGACAGGATTCTTACTTCTTTAAAATATCTTCATAGTATGTGGACTTCGTTTTATTTGTTATTTTACCACCACGTTCTCCCCTGTCTTAGTGGCAGCATTTAAAATTGTGTACCATCTAATGATACTGAATATTGTGAATTTAACAGAGACTGTTTTGAAAGCAGGGGCAATTAAGATACATTATCAATATTAAGATGAAGGCTTTATCACATGAGAGGGGGCCTTACCATAATGTTCAGAATGAAGGGAGGACAGCTCTGTTCATTTTTCCTGACGCTGAATAATAACATGCTACAAAAACCTAGTTACTGTTGAGGAGAAGAAATCCTGTTTCTCTTGTTTTATTTTGTGGGGGTTCTTCTGTGTTTTTTTTTCATAAATCCCAGTTTTTGTTGTGGGCTTTTGTAGCATGTGTGTAAGTCAAGAGGGATAGGAGGGTGGATAAAAGAGATGACCCTCTCTGTTTTATACTAGAGAATCGACTTTGAAAGGGCATCATATGGTCAATTCTTAACTAAAGTGCAAGTTTATTTAGTTTTGCTTTTTTTTCCCCCCTCTCCTCCCTTCATCTCTTAAAGAGTATTTCCTTATGTCTGAGAGTAGTGTTGAGACTTACCACCTCATAAGATACCATGCTTTTTATTCAGCATTGTTACCCATTTAAGAGGGAAACAAACTTCTTTCTGCTGGTTCATTTTGTTGCAATGCTATATCCAAGTCCTCAGTGCTCTGACTACCTCTGATGCTATGAATGTACAGTCTTGTAATAGACCATGACTTGAAATAACAGCAGATGCCTGTAGCAATATTTTTTCTGTAAAATCTTTAAATCAGCTAACTTGTCATCTCTATTTGTGGAACAGCAGTATAGGCTCTTATTGTTGGGGGTATTAGTAAATTTATCCCATAGACATTTGGTATATAAAAATTAAACTAATACTTAACACTGGAATTGTAATGGGCGGGGGGTTATTCAGTTAGTTAATACTGCAAATTTACATTTAATAGGGTATTTTTTATTTTACTATTTTAAGACATTAGGTCAACTGTAAAAAAGATCCCACTACATGCTGTTTGTTTTTAATTTATTACTTAGTCTGACTTTTTTCTGACACTACAGCTGCATAATGACTACAGAAAAAATGTACACTGAAGAGTTTCAATATATTATTTAAAAGGGCTTTACCAGTGTACATTAAAAATACACTGTTCTTACTATTAGAACCAAAATGTGTTTATGGCATAAATAAGAATGGTGCTCCTAAATAGAAAATGTCCAAAACAATGGAATCTTTGTGAGTGCTATGCATTCAACATATTTTTAAAAATAAAACTAGTTTTGAGTAAGAAGGCTCCAGTGTGTATTATGCTGTTGTGTGTGGTGTTTTTTTTAAAATATGTAAACTGATCCTAATCTGTCTTGCATCATCCCTGGGCATGGGCTGAAGATGTAAGGACTCTTCTTTCTCCCCACCCTTTCTATGACACTACATTCTGACTTAATTTTATTTTTTAAAAAAAACACAGCAGGAAGGAAACCATGCAGGAAGGGGCTTTAGAACTAATTGCATATGCTAAACATTGTATGCTTCAACAATGTCTCTAGTGCACAGCTGTAGCAAAGAAATCAAGAACAAAAGAACTGTAGTAGTTCAAGAGCAGGGGGCTGAATTCACTTTGTTCTCATTTAAAGAAATAAATAAATAAAGCAGTGACACTGGCAATCTCATAATACTAGGAATCATTTAGGATAATATGTAGGAATAGTCTTTTGTCAAGAGCTATAAGTGCTTAGGCTATTTACAATAGCTGTGAAGGTTCAATGATGGCAAAGACAACATCATGTGATGTATCCCAGCAGAAGTATTTCTGGAGGTCTACAGTTTCTGATAACTGCCCCTTACTAAAAGAATGGGTAGTTCTTCCTAACAACACATATGTTTCACATTTGTAACAAGGCTACATGACTATGGCTAGAGCTCCAAAAATTAAGTAGGCTGTACAGAACTTAATTCCTCTGAAGTTAGAAAATGAAATTAAATGAGATCTGTTAGGTTGCAGCCATCCATTTAGGAATAAACTCTGATTGTGAAAATCCTTCTTGAGGGCCTAGAGACAGATAGAGAGCAAGATCTGCTCTGTCCCACTAAGGAACAAGGGCAATGCTCCAGTACAGTTGTGGCAATTTTTACTGTAATTACAAAATAGGAACTACCCCTGACCTTTATGAGTCCCTAACACCTGCAAGGACTGCCAGTTACTTTTCACTTCACTATTTCAGTAGAAGTCTCAGCTTCAGATTTTAAATTGCAAGTCTGAGGCTTTTTTGTTTTGTTTGTACATAACAAGACGAGCTTTTCTGCTTCCCAGGACCCAGGTTTATTATCTACATTAAATATGAGAATATTTATACTCTTTCAGCATTGCAAATTTAGCTTCAAAGATGAAATTTTGAGTTATCGCTACAGTGACTGCCACATCACCAGAAAGGTTTTGCAACTGTAATACTGCTGTTAAGAATATGTAAGCCAGAAACTAATGTACCACCCTCCTTTAATAATTTTTAGCTCTACATTCTGAATGGTCACAGGAACAAAAGTCACTTGAGTAGATAAGGCCTTATCTAACTGAACACAAGTGGCCAGTTAGTCTTATTTTATTACAAGGTTATCAACAGCAGTTTTTAAAAACACCAAGTAAAGTAGTAGTAACAAAATACACAGTTATTTTTAGCCCCTATTATAATGGTATTTTAGCGGTTATAGCACAAGCACATATATTCTTGAAGTTTACATTACACATGTTGTTCTTCCCATCATTAAATGTTATGTAACAAATTTCTATAACTTCAATAAACAAGGCATGCATTCTGACAAAAGAAGGCATTTTCTACAAAATATTAAAAAGAAAAAAGCCAGCAACTTAAAACTGAATAATTAAGAGAATAACTACAAAGGAAGTAGTTTCAGGTTTTCAAAGTTCTCAGTGCAACCAAGGATGTGGGCTTTTGTTGCATATCCTACGAAGACAAGACAGAAGACTTAAGTTAGAGATGTTGATACAGCGAACATAAGATTTGGTATATAATGTTCACATTCATCAGTGCAAGTCAGTTAAATTGTTATCGCTCCTATTAGCTGGTATATGCATTCTAAAACAGTTTAGAAATACTGCTGCTTTCCTCTGAACATTTGAATTTACTCTCCTGAAACAGCAAGTTAAAAGAATGCTTTCACAGAACAACCCAAAAAAAGCTCTCAAAGTATGCATTTTCCATATTCTATGAATCATTTAACAGACCAATCTAAAGCTATATATTCTGTAGGAATTTTTTCATGCTAATCAGCCATTAATTACAAGGAGATTTGCAGGCATTTGTATGCCAGTTTATAGTTAAGTCTGCAGATAATGTATAGTTAGAATCTTCCTATAACAACAGAACACACTGGCTTATTTCTTCTGGCACTGAAAAGATGAGTTGTGGTCTTGCTACATTTTGCAAACCAAGAGCTTTCTTTCCTGTTTTTCATTCCTTACCTAATTGATTGTTCTAAGTCCCTTCCAACTGAAATATTCTAGTATATCATCTTGTTCCATGAGAGGTAAGCAACGTAACTTTGGTTTTAAACATTGTAATTTAAAGGATATTTATTCATGATTGATCAGAGAAACTAAGTAGACCCAGAAAACCAAAGTGTTATTTGGATATAGATGAAAATACATGTCAAGAGGAAAATTTTTTTCTGGAAACTTCTGAAAAATGAGTTCCAGTTTGATGCACAGCTACCATTACTAACTGCAAATGCATGTATGGCATCTGGATATGTTACCCGATAACTGGGAAAAAAATATTACAGCTGTAACTGTAACTTGGAAGGATTAAGAGAAAAAAAAAATGTAACATATCTTTATCAATAACCACTCTCTAGTTAAAATGTTTTAAAACACAGAAGATGATCTACTATGTGCGATGCTTGCAGTGTAAATAAACTGAGTCCACAAAAGGTGGACTGCTTATCTGTAACCAAACTCTTGTAAATAATTATTTTCTCCTTAAATACCTTTTTCTATGCATCTTCAGGTATCTAGGTATCTTTATCATGGTTAAGACAACAAAGAAAGATATGTAAAGTGTTGCTTATACATTTTCAGAAAATTAAACCAGACAATTGCTTTCTAGTAACTGAAAATCATTGTATGCGTAATGGCACGTTGGCACAGTTACAGAGTAGATGATGTTTCAATACCTGAGCCCATCAGATTGGGTACTTTTAAGACTAACTCTCCTTTCAGTTTGACCTACAAATTTGTTAATGGGACTCCACAGCAGAAGAGAAAGGTAGATTGTAAATCTGCCTGTTGTCAGCATGTGAAAGATTTTGCCAAATGGTCTTCTGCTTTACCCTTTTCTACAGCAGTCAACTACATACATATCTGCATTCCAACCACCTATCAGCTATGCTACTAAGAGGTTTCTAGTTGTTTCGTTTGTTTTTAAAACACTCATCATGGTAACATTTTGCTAAGAATTGCAACATGTTTGGATGCGTAGATTTTGCAGGCACTCCAGATGGCATCGCTGCAGAGCCCCAGAGATGGAGAAATTCTTCAGAAATGCCTCAGAGACTCAGTTTCTAGGGCAAGTGCCTGCATTTCAGAGAACGGTTCTATGCTTCTGGCCTTGCATCGTATTTCAGTGCTTAGTGCTTGTTCACTGTGGTGCAATAAAGACAATCTCCAAGGACTTGGATATTCTGTACCCTTCTAGCAGAGATTACAAATACCTAGAAGACTATCTTCATTGACAGATGAAGGAATGGGTGTGTAGCCATGCCTCCAAAAGACTGCTGAATGACAGTCCTGCAAAACCAGGGTAAGATCCTACTCGGAAACAGGTTCTCTACTAGTAGAAAAGTCCCTATCAGGCTTCTCTACCTGGGCTCAGGATTATGTGCTCTAAACAGAGCACAGAAATGGTTGCGAGTCTGTTTGAGAATTTCTTGTGAAGTCTCCTGGTAAAAAGGTAGCAAGCATGCAGCTCTATGCGTAGGAGAGATCACACAGGCTAAGATACATCAAGAATTTTTTCCACTTCCTCGATCAACTAGATACTGAGAACCCAAAACTAGCCTGGAAGCATTTCCATCACCGCTTTCTCTTTGAGCAAGCTGCCTGGTTTGTTTGTTTCCATAACCCATTCCCTGTTTGTATATTTCTGTTTATACTTGAGTTAGTACATGCCTTGGTTTATATTTAACAGGAAACCATTCTATCTCTGTGCTGATTTAACTCCATGTTTTTACATTCTCCCCCTTGACAAAGCAGGTAACATTCTGGAGAGGATAAAAATATATTGAACTGCTAGCCCCTTGCAACACAGCCCCATTAAGAGATTCCTAAAGAATTCTTCCAGTTAGTACAAATGTCATTTTCCCCCTAAATCAACAAAAAATAATTATCAGCAATGATGTACACTTCCAGTTGAAAAAAAAAGTAGAAAGGCTACTTAGCTTTCTTAATATACTCGTAGTAAGACTTTAAAATGTAGATTTAAAACAGCACTTTCTTCTGCAACCTTTTACAAATTGTTCTCTTCCCTCTGAAAAGGGTGCAGGACAACTCGAAACAGATCAAAGTCTTTCACATGTTAAAATAATAATTACAGCACTAATTACAGCTGTCTTAAACACTACTGGATGTTGCAAAAACAAGATTCAAGGCATCGTGTTCCACAAATATTTAATTTTACCTCACATACAATTGCATTGACTGCACTGATGAAAAAAAAATGGTATTGCTTAAAGAATAATCTAGTAAGAGCAAACAGCAGAGAAGTGCAAAATAATAGGACAGGTGAGGTGAAATTAGTGTTCTTATTCATCCCTCTATTATTCTTTTTTTAAAAAGGAAGAAAAAAAACAATAAAAACACTTACTAGAACTGAAAGGCAATGTATTTAAAACCAAAATTAACTAGAACAAATTATCACAGCTTTCAACGAGGGCAAGAGCTTAGCAGGATTTTCAAGAGATTAAGCATTTACGTAGCTAATCAAATCATTCAGGATTTAAGACAAATACTAATGAAGCTAAGGAAGAAATATCTCTTAATGCAAATAACTCACTAAGTTATGACAGGATTCCTTGTACATAACCACTTGGCAGATGTGACTAAATGTAGAAAGCAGAGAATTTTCCTAGACTTGATAAAACAGTTACTTTTCAACAAATTTTTGTGGTATAGTAGATGTATATTTGATTCTGCTAAGCACTTCATATGCTGTATGCTCTTCCTATGCACAGAAGTAAAAATGTGCAAGCTTGATTTCAAGACTTGATTCTAAAACAGCCATTATGAAAAGCACCTATGCTTTTTTTCCAAAATTACAGAAAATACTTACACAAGAGTACTGCACGTTGTTCTTATTTCCCAGAGCCAAACTGATGCAATACTATATGCAAAATTAAAAGGAATAAGCTGTTTACCAGAAATTCTGTCCTCTCTCTATAATACTATTTCACTCCTAGATACAAAAAAAAAAAAAAAAAAAAAAAAAGGTGTGTTTTTAAGACAATCCCTTTCTTCCTCTGCCCCACACACTTCCTCTAGAGCTCTTTGAGGGAAGAGTTACCAGCGTTTGCATAATTCAGCTTGAAAACTCTCCTGGAACTGTACTATTATGTGATTATTTCCATACACAGGTATGACTATCATAGCAAATCATATAATCTGTATTTAGCTAGCAATTAAAGATTTTACTTCCCTCTCTGTAAAGCAAATAATTAGTCTGCATAAATTTAAATGAACTTAAAACAGATTGTTTCAGTAATCTCCCACCTCATTTACATTTTTATTTATTATGCAATTTTTACTTCTGATGTCCTCTAAATATCAACATCCGCACATATTGTTAAATTGTGAGTCAAAACCAAATTTCACAAGTTTGGGGTTTTTTTTAATGGATTCTAAGAAATAAACTCATATTTACTTAAATTACAATAAACATCCCATAGCTCTTGTGGCAGACTCAGTACCTTTAATGCAGTTCATTACTAAAACTCTTCTTCCTTTATCGTAAAAATCACCAGTTACTATTTCTTGTTTCAAAATTGTGCTTTATATTTCTTTTAAAAAAATACATGCTCTCTGAAGAACTGTTTGGTTTTAGTTTCTTATAAACTAGAACATAAAAATTACTCTGGCTTGTAACTTCAAAGCTCACTACACAGGAAAATCATGTAGGTAGATAATATTGTGTGTTCAAGATATTAATCCACCCTATTTTGCAATTCTTAATGAATAGACTCACTAAGTTCTGGAAAAGGACTCTTGAAGAGAAGAACATTAGAGGATTTCTTCCCAAAAGAACACATTCTGTGACAAGTGCACTTGGGAAATAGTCTATTGCTAGTCTTCTAGTCTCAGAGAAATGGAAGAGAAATCTTGGAATTATGCACTAAAACATTAAAACCCAAGGAATGTGTAAAATGAAAATGGCTTGGCAGTGTTAGGTTGATGGTTGCACTCGATCTTAAGGGTCTTTTTCAACCTAAATGATTCTATGATTCTATTCCATGACATTAAGACCTCCAGTATTCTGCAATTCGCTTTCCATTACCCTACTCAAATTGACAAAAGCTATTTAAATAAAAGGAACCTATAAAATTGCAATAAAAATTTTAATCGGCTAACTCAGCTGTATTCTAAATACCCCTTAGTTCACTCTTTTCTCCCAAACTTCCTGCAATCTATGTTCTCATGATAGTCATTAGCTATGGCTAAATGCAGAGTCTGAAGCTTGACTAGAATAATCCAAATATTGTGACTGAACTTTCTATTCTTCTCTGAATTCTTTGTGTTGCTCAGACAAACTACATTTCAGTTCCTCCTTCAGGCCCTTGTACTCTCCTCATCATGAGGAAAACATGCCCCCACCTCTCATTGTAGTCACAAATGGGACAAAGAGGTGCTTTCTTAAAAAACTTTCAGGAAAGGCTATTTTGGAATCACACAGTAAAACGGGGGGCTGTCTTCACATCAGCTCTAAGACACACAGAGACACAAAGGGTACTCACAAATAATACCCCCTGCAGTTATTATAATATGTACTACTGGACATTGTAGAGTATCATCACTGAAAAATTAAAAATACTATCACTTTGCTTTTATAACAACCAAACCTCCTACATAGTTCTGCAAATACCATTGGAATACTCTGCATTTAATTTTATATTACTTCCAATGGCTACAAAGGAGCTGAGAACAGAATTGTAACTCATCCAAGCCAGTTCTCCCTCATATGAGTGGCCACTGGAACACTGACGTCATATCAAAACGTGAAGATGATACAACTGGGAACACAAAGCTAAAACCATTTGTTGGCAGACTGAACAAGTAACAACTAACATGCTGCAGGTGTAGATACCAGAACTAGTTCCTCATGTGATAGCTCGGATCTAGCCGGTTTTCTTAGCTCAAGATGCAGCATATCCTTTCCAAGGCCCATGGAAGTCACATACATCATTTTCTTATGGCACTGCAATTTGAACTAATTGGCACTGCAGATGCAAGACGGTGCTGTGCAAATCAAACACTCAAGACTCCTAAGATCAAAGCTCACCCTCTTAAACTGACACAAAAATGACCTCTAGCAAAAAGAACGCCACGAACCAGCAAAAGAACTATTCCAAATTATAGCTGCAGTATCCTAAAGGAACTCCTGTATCAGATGAAGGGTTCTCAAAGCGTTGTGAATGCTTTCTCATTTGGCCAGCTCTCAATCATTCCCAAGAATCATGGAAAGAAAAGCCGTCTACTTTGCATCAAAGCATCTGAAAAGTTCCCTGTGAGGGCAGATTTTGAACTAACCAGAGAACAGTAACATATGAACAGTAACATATAGGAAAAGGTTCGTGTTAATATTGAGACAGAAATCTTGACAAGGAGTCTAGAGCTCAAAGAAAAGCACTAAGATCAAAACTTGGAAGTATTATGAAGGCAGAGATGTCAGCTTCTGGTTACACAGGTAGAGCAACACTTTCCTTCACCACGATACTAGCGTTTTTCTGCCACCTACTGATACTTTTCAGCTCCCTCTTTTATCTGGCAGTTTACTCATGATAGTCAACAGATGAGTAGGTGACTCAGGTAGCTACTTCTGGCATCTCCACATGCAAGTATATATTTCTTTGAAATTTTTAGAATTTTAAAAATCTACAGTTCTTCAAGTAACCATCCAACGAACAGCTCTCGTGCACAACTGTCACTGATAGTGCAGAACATACGTGGATACATATGCTTACAAGAAAAGTCTAAAATAATTTTATAATGCCTACAATGATAACTGGTAGTAATAGTTACTGAGGAAATTATTTTTTAAAAGTTGATTATGCTACAAAGAGGTTGAAAATTGAGACAGCAGATACCTCATATTATTTGTCAGTTATTTATACCAATCATTATCACAGGCTTTATTTCCATTTAAGTTAACTGTATGACTTGGGAATCCACATAATTTTTTTTCTGGCCCTAAATGCAACAATAAAGGAAAACAAACACTAGCAGGAAACTCTACAGAAAATGTCCATAAAAATGGAGCTCAAAATCTACTGACTCCCAGAATACACCCATCCTCTGCATGAAACAGTTTAAGAGTCAAGAATTTCATTACTAATCTTGGCATAAAGACACAGCACTATGAACATGTTTATTACAAACAAAAATAGTCCCTCATCTATTAACTTAATGAACCGGTAAGATTGTGAGAGAGTTGCAAGAAAAAAATGACAAGAAAACCTGCATTCTAGAGATGGACTGAAAAAGTCAGCTTATAAATACAGAGAGCATTACCAGCAGCCTATCAGTGTCTGCACAAGAACATATCCAGTATGGAGTCCTAAACTAGCATATATGGGCATACCAAAAAACAATTCCAGGAAGTCAAATCTTGGTAAGTTTAAATTGGATGTACATGACAAGAAATAAAATACTGTGAATAACTAATTATTAGAACAACTCTTCTAGGGGTGTGACATATTCCATCATGATATCCAATTTTTAAAATTACTAACTGGAAGAGGAGCTATAAGGCTTTTTAATGAAGGAAAATACAAAAGTTCGTATCAGTTGGCTTGCTGAAGAAAGTCAACCCAGAATTTCAACAGCAAAAGTATTTCAGAGAATGTCAGGTTTCTTGGAAAATTTCTAATTGTAGCTGAACAGTTCAGTACTTCAGAGAAACCAGACTTTTTCCAAACCCAGAAACAATTAAATGGAATAACATCTGTACTTCTTCAGTGTCCTTGCTGACTCTTGCTCTGTCTCAGACCTTCATATCACATGATAAATTGTGGCAGCTCAGCTCGACCGCTCACAGTGTGTCTTGGTATATACAGTCCCATCCACAAAGAACATGTGAGAAGTCTTCCAGTCTATAAAAACCAGCATGCTAGACACAGTATTTAATCAAAATGGTAGGTTTTCAACTATATTTAAGGGGTTTTTCTCAGTTTGGTTTATTTTGACAATATATAAATTGGAGGGAAATTAACTTTTTTTGTTCAAAGTATCATATTATCTAGCCCTAACACCTATGAATATAATTTAGTGAGCTATAACAGATTTCTTACTGGATTTGAATCACATAATTTCTGCTGTTAACTAATATATCTAATATGCTTGCAATTACAGTTAATCCAAACACAGGACAAGCAGGAAACGTGAGGCAGCATACATAAACATGGATCAGCAACTAAATGGATAATGAACTGATTTTTCTGCTACATAAAGGAACAGGAAAAAGTAGAAAATACAGAAAAAAGTTAATACCCTTTGTCACATATAAGTTAAAACAAAAATCATGTCTAATATTCTAAATTCCTGAAATATTTTACATGGTATCTCCCTATAAACAGGGGTACTTGAAAATAGCAGAAGTTTCTAATTTACAACTGTAAGTAGTCAATAGACTAGAATAGAATAGTTTTGGCTGAAAGAGACGTTCAAGATCAGCAAGTCCAACCTTTTCCTAGCCCCATCAACACCACTAAACCATGTTCTTAAATGCAACATCCACCCGTCTCTTAAACACCTCCAGGGATGATGACTCAACCCCCTCCCTGGGCAGCCTGTTCCAATGCCTAACAACCCTCTCAGTAAAGAAATGCTCTGCAGCAGCTGGAAGCATTTACACTTTTTAATATCTTCTTCAGTAACAAAGTTAAATTCTTCTTGCAGCTGTTCACAACAGAAGTATTTTGGAGTGGTTTGTTCCTTGGATCCTGCATACTGTGAGCGAATGCAAGAGAAAGGCTGTAGGATTTTACAGATTTTCTCAATTTCAAAAAAAGCTTTTTTTTTTTTTTTTAAATTAACCTCTACAGCCTCTGCACAAATTTCCCCAAGACTTCTGATAATATATGTTGTTAACTAGCACCAACAGCATAAGCACATGCTAATTTCTGGCTTATCTGAGCAGAAATTATTTATCAGGCCAAATTGTAATGTCTTGATTGTAAACAAATCAATTTTTTATTATTGGAGCAATTTTTTTTAAAAAAGTAAAATAATACATTATCCTTATATTCTTTGTTCTACCTCCTTCTTGAACTTTAATGTCAAAGCATACATAAATATTTTTTCTGCATCACAACCATCACACAAGACATGACTAGCTGCCCTTTTCTAATGAGCAGTACTGTAAGTTAAAGATGTTTATTGCAAAATAATTTCACTTAATTTTTATTTTTTCACTGGATTATCAGATACCTACTACCCCTGTTAGAGTTACTAGATGTACGGATCAGAAGCAGATGAACCACACAGGATATGCAGCATAAATCCAACACACTGTTCACACATTAGGACTGCACCCTATATTCTCTAGAGTTCATCTGCAAACGTAATAAACCTAAAGCATCCAGAACATGCCAGAGTTATCAAGCACCCACAAGACATCTGTGCCTCCTGGAAAGTACAGGACCTTTATCCCAGTCAAGAAGTGACCTTTATGTAACTGCAGCAAAAAACACAGCTTTCTCAATTTGTTTTTATCATTCCGGTACAAGAGCTAATCTCAGGCAACAGTTCTGCACTGGGGTTTTAAATACCTATGATAACTATGCTTTGCTTTTACCTGTTAAACTTTTAAAAAGATATAATTAGTCTTAATTCGGTGCCTGTTATTTGTAATCTTAAAATCAAAGAACTTGCTTGAAAAATACTAACAGTATTTACAAGTACGGCATCTCCTAACACAGCACAGGCAACATATAAAAATATGCTATCAAAAGCTGCTAAACATTACCATAATCAATCCCATCATACACAAACATTTAACATTTTTAGAAAACATTTTCAATTCTCACAATCAGGTTATCTGATTTAATGTTACAGCTATTAAAAAAAAAATCAGCTAGGAAAAACTAAGAAACTCTAAACCATCATACAAACATTTCCCACTGAACGTGACATCCTAACATATGAGAATCCTGATAAACCTTAAAAATATACAATTCATTGCCACCTGCACCAAGTAGAATTTATCAGCTGAGAAACAGGTGCTACAGGAAGGCACTCCCTTCATTAGGTGCCTGATAAAGCACGCGTCAGTTTGTTTGACATCAAAGGATGCATTTTCTCTTTTTCATCTAGAAAGATACATCTAAGTCAAAATGGTAGACAGAAGAGAAAAAGCTATTCAGTAAAATTGTGCACATAAACATATATTTTTATATATATTAAATATACTTTAAGTCACCCTCTCCCTACTCCAAATGAAGTGAAACTTCAA
Organism: Apaloderma vittatum; assembly: GCF_000703405.1. Taxonomy (NCBI): domain Eukaryota; kingdom Metazoa; phylum Chordata; class Aves; order Trogoniformes; family Trogonidae; genus Apaloderma; species Apaloderma vittatum. The sequence continues at coordinate 15,952 of NW_009699199.1, read as the reverse complement.
GTTAATTTTAAGTGACCGTAGCAACTACACAGCTTTCAAACACAATTTACGCTTAGCTATCTCACAGGATGCACCTTATCTGCATTTTTAATATCTGAATGGCTGATAAGCAGGTGCATAAGGATTTTCCTGAAGGAGGATGCTTTCTTGAATTTAGTTAATGGAGGGGAAAAACTCAATTCTCTAAAACCTCCAGAAAGCATGGAATTCAGAAATACTTAACAAGAACAGGTAGAGGCCAGTATTGGCAGGCTACCAAATCAGAGTTCAAAGAGGAATATTTTTTGGAGGAAAAAGGACATATCCCTTAGTGCTTCCTTTCAGGATTAAAAAAACAGAACTCAAGCCAGACTTCATCTGCAAGTACCTACTATACCTCTAACAAAACTTACTACAGAAATTATACAGTTATGGACTTGGGCACTTGTACTACAAAACAGATCACTTTCAGTTCAAATAATTTTCTTAGAAGCTTTGAGAAAAAAAAAATGGCAACCTTCACAATCCATAGGAGTCCCTATGTGGAAAAAGCAGAGCCTTAACAGTCATGGACTACTACAGAACCCTACGAGACAAGGGAAATTACTTGGATGGAAATCTGTTCTGAAAATCTTGAAACAAATTCTCAGAGATGGAAGCATTCATAACAATATTGTGCTGCAAAAATCCCCAGGTCATTAAGTTCAATACCTTATTATCATAAGCAAAAATGTCACATAAACCCTTTCAGCAAATTGCTCCGAAATCGTGATCTGACAAGGTTTAAAGCTCACAAGTCATGTCTGTGAACTTCACCATATTCTTGAACATCTGTTCTTACACAAATGCTGTTTTTAATTTAAATCAGTCTTTCCTTTTCTGGGTTCCTCTTCCTGCTCCACTTAAATAAAGCAACTGTGGAAGAGCTGCAGACCTGTTCCCCCATCACATGCCCAGGAGCATGTGCTTCAATAAGCAATGTTAAAGTTGGGAAGGGGAAGTTGCAGCCACTTCAACCTCCTCAGTAAATCCCTCTCTGACCACAACTGCTCCCAGATCTTAGTTTCTGGTCAGAAGAGTTGTCTGTCCCTCACAACCAGCAATTCCCAGCACTCTGGTGCACCAGTTCTGCTCTTGAACACAGGCAACTGGAATTGTACACATAATTCCAGGACAGTTTTCAAATTGGGTGTCTCTTTTATAAAAGCAGAGAAAAAGGCATGAGAAAAAGTGCCCTATCTACACTTTAAGTGCCCGCTACACTTTAAGAAACTCAGAAGAGAAAAATTCTCTTTGGCCCAAACAAATAAGCAAAACCACAAAAAGTCTGTGATTCTGATAGACTGAGATAAAGGAGTTTGCAAGCAAAATCCTTACAAATTAGTGGTCTAACAATCTAACGGTTCCTAACACAGGGCTGGATATAATTTAATATTCTTTTGTGTTTGGTTCAGAAGTTTGTAAAAAAAGAATTCTACACGCATCTTAGAAATTAATCCATAAAGTCTGTCCAGGGTATAAAGCAATCCAAAACCAAAGTGATTTGTAGGAATACAGGGAAGCTAACTTTACATAATTTCACTGGATACTTACAACACTGTAGTCCTATTAATTTAGGCTTCAGCATGATCTCCAAAAAAAATAAAGTCACCTAGTAAATACTAAGGTGGATAATATTCATGGAATTCTATACTGCAAAGGATATTGCTTTCAATACTGAGGTTATGAAGTTTAAAGTTAGTTTAACAAGCCCAAGCTGCACATGCTGTCTTTAAATCAGGGCATAAACACAATGAATTTGCACAACATGTCTCTTAGTAACTTAACACTTCCCATGTCTCAATTTGTAGGTTTAACTTGCTAAATTCTGCCCACTTCAATATATGCTGGCTTTTAACATCATTAACACCATTATTGGCAAGGGCTAAGAATGTTGGCCCACCTAGCCTGGTGGCAATTTTCACTGCATCTGGGCAATTCACAACCGTACATGTGATTATTCCAATAATACCCCGTAAGTTAATGAAATACCACTACACCATTTGAGTGCAAAAGAGCATAAAGATGAACCAGTAACAGCATTAGCCACTTTTATTCTGGCATTACAGTTATTTGACCTGCAAGTTATTTTCAAAGTCAATGTTCAAAAGATAGTTGTATTTTGTAGATGCGTGCCTGATTTTTTTAAGCATTAATGAGTTTTTAATGGCTGCAAATGCACATTTCCATAAATGAGTCATTATAAGATCTGCACTGTTATGTACAAGTGCCATTATCCAGCAGCAGACTTTTCTCAGCAATCATTTTAGACTAAATATTGAAATTCCAGATTATTTAAACATATTCAGGCTTATTACTGATTTCACTAAGAGTGCTTCTGTGTGATAATAATTTATCCATTTAGTGACAATTATTTTAAGGTCTAATTTTTAGCCAAATCTTAATACATTTAATGTACGATCAATGAAATGGTACATGATAATTTTTATTGAACTATTTTCTGATAATAACTAACAGGAGTATTCTTAAAATATATTTAACAATATTTATCCAAGTTTATAATTTAAGTAATATTTTTTAAAGTAAGATTTATATCAGTTGAAGTAATCACACTCCTGTCACTCAGTTAAGTAATTCAGCAAGAATTTCTTACGTTTTCAGTTCCTAGGGACTGATGTCAGTCTCCCTAGAAGCAACAGTACTTCTCTGAACCTTAAAGAGAGTTTTATCAGGATCATGCATAGCAGAGATATTCACAGTGAAAGCAAAACAGACAACTGTCCCAAGATTCAGATCAATTTGGTACCCAAATGCTGAATATCAGGTATCACTCTAAAAACTAACTGTAAGGAAGATGCTGATGTGCTCGAGACTTGCTTTCCATTTTAAAATGTTTTTCTAAAATACTCATAGATTCTGAGCCTTGTTTCTTCTCCTCTGTTCGCATGTTTTGTTGTAGATAACAAAGGGCAGAACAAACTAACAAGCACGAGAAAGCACAGGTAGGCTTTGCCATGATATTTCTTTTTGCCCACAAGCTTCTGCATAATCACAAAATCATAATCACAATCCATGCACTTTCATAATTTGATGGACAAATTAACTCCTTCTATATCACAAGTTACAGCTGAAACTAACTGACACAAGGATTTACTTACTTTTCATTAAACAGCATGATACTGTACATTGACTGCAAAGAAAGCCTAAGATGGCACTTTCCTAAATTACTTGTTAATCTCTGTTATATATAAAGATTCTCCAGTCTGTGACATGTAATAACAATAAAGTACACATTAACTCAAAAAGTTCTGCTCCAAATGATCTTGGATTGCACAAGAACCCTTATATTAGATGATTATTTCCTATACTACCACAACTTAATTCCAGAGGAAGTAAAGATGCAGAAAAATGGACAAGAATATAGATTTTATTAGTCCTCTTTGACAATACAGAAAGAACAAGACATGAATCCTAAACTGTGGAGCTCATTTCCAGTTATTCTGTGCTCAAGCATTGGTCTGTAATCCACAGGAGCTAGAGAGGAAGTGAGAGGAAGACATTTAGTCAGAAAAAAGAAACAAATAGCTGCAGAGTGCAGTGTCTGAGCAACAGGGAAGAAAGTCAACTAGAAATTGCTGAAGACTGAATTTATAAATAGGCCTACCTAGGCGCCCAGAAGGAAAGAAGTCAGAAAAGTTCTTAAAAGCTTTTCTGAACCACCCTTTATTACTGGTCTCAGTTTTTAGAAAGGATAATTCCAAGTACCCGTATCCAGCTTGACCTGGTTAAAAAAAGCACAATTGCTGTAGGGGGCACTGTAATCCTTGACTGAGAGTAGAGGCATCGGGAATACAAGAGTTTGTGTGTAAACGTGCACTCGGAGAAACTAAAACGGGGTCACAGCACAGCTACAGTAGGATCAGGACACCTAGTTGTCCTAATAAGTTCCACTAACTTATTTAAACTATTGACACAAGTGACTAACTATTCATATAGTTGGTTTAGTGTTGGGGATTTTTAAAAATAATATACTTGATAACACACCCAAAGACATATACAAGTTTTCTTACTGCTCTCAGTATCATAAATATTTATATAACCTAAGGAAAACTTGTTCTTCCAGATGTTACAGTCAGAGTGGTATACAGTGATGTACAGAAATGTCACTCTAAATACACATCATGTATGCTAGATCAGATTTTCGAGTTAAGAGCAGTGCCATTTTGTGTCTTCTGAGACAGCATAACAGGTAGAGTAGCTGCAAAAAAAAATAATTAATGAAATCATAATGGGTCAGACTACAGGTCTAACTATGCACTATTCAATCTCCAATAAAGACAATAAAATTAATCTGCAGTGCAGGAAAAGGACACTTTAAGTACTCTTTAAGCATTAGGTAGTCTGTATTTCACATACCTGTTAAAATTTAGTACCTTTCTGGGTGACAGTTCGTAACAGATTTCTTCAGTTATTTTTTTCCAGTCCCCCTTTGAACCTGTGCAAAATTCTAGCCCTAACAATGTTCTGCAATATGGTCGTCTACTCTAGGAATGATTCTTTTTGTTTCTTACCAACTTGGCCCTGACAGTTCATCTGACAATGCCTGTCAAAGATTTTGTTTGGAGAGAAAGGTAACAGTTGAGCACTGTTCATCTTGTGCATTCAATTAATGATTTTATAGACATCCATCACATTCTTTCCCCTTCTAAGGTTAGCATACAGTGACACAATTAACTATAATTCCTTATACAAGAGCACAGCTTTAAAATTATCTCGCTATTCTTCTCTTTCATTTTTGAAGAATGTTTTCTGTCTTTGAGATGGGGCGTGGAATTACAATAATATTCAAAAAGATTGGGCAGTCTAGGTTTATTAAGTGGCATAACAATATCCTCTTCCCTTCTCTATTCTGATCCTGGTAACTCATACACTCATTTCTTTTCCAGCCACCACTGTGAACTAATCTGATGCTGTCACATCGAATGTAACTGCAACGTTTCAAAACTTGAGAAACTTTGACTAGGTCATAAGCTGTGAGAGTGCACAAGGACCTAGAATTACTTTCTTCTATGCTATCTACCATTTTTTTGCTTAGTCGTGCAAATCTTCTCCAATTTTCATGGTTCTTTTTTTGACTTACATCACTTTGCATAGCTCAGGACTGTAAACAAACTTTGCTTTGTGTTCTTATTCTCCCTCTCACCAGTCCCTGCAATACTCCCTAGTTTGCACTGTCCAGCTGCCACAGCAATGATGGGAATCTACCTTCCTGCTTTTAATGAGTTTCAAATTCATCTGAGGGAACAGAATACTAAAGAAAGGAAACATTTCTAGTCCATAGGTACATCAACTACTCTTACTAGAAGTGATAAATCTGTACTCAAAGTAATAAAAACACATGCATATAAAACTACAAAAATTTGAACAAGTGATAACAATTCACAGAAGTCCATTTGCAAAGCCACTGCTTCTGATGCCATAAGCATCTGCAGATGCAAAAAAAAAGTTTGAATTAATGTATATTGTACAAGGAATTTGCATTTCATAAACAATTTTTGCTTTGAGTATGTATTTCTGATATATATGAGATTGCTTCCATGCCAGAATACTTCTCTGTAAACTCACATGATTATCTCTTGTATAGCTGTGTATGTTTGAATTGTACCATTTGATCACTTAAATTACTTTCTTGGGGTGGATGACTATTTTCTGCAGTTTCGTATTAAGCAATCTCTCAGCATCAAGCAGTAAATTAAAACAAGTAATCCATTATACTATGAGGTTCAACATCCAAGCAAAATGGTCCAAGAACTGCGGTAATTGTTATTATCCCCTTCCCTCTTTCTTTACTGGGGAAAATTATACTATACTGTACATACAATAAATGCTTGTAAAATGAAAGGAGAGGTGTGTGGTGAATGTCAAAGTTTAGTAATTTCATAAAGGATTAGTTTTTATTTCAAATTAAGTGAATAAAATCAATTTAGCCTTAAGTATTTTATTAAAAAAACCCACAGACTGAAAACATATGTAGTCTTAAAAGTAAAATTGAAGCTGAGAGTAACGTATTCTGGATATGATAAACTTGGTTATTTTCTAAGTTACACAATATTATTTGTCATCTGTAGTCATCTAGAGCTTTTCTGCTTACTCTGCTAGTTTCTAGATTGTCTCCTACTTTTTGTAGCATTCAGTTTTGTAACAGATTAAAATTCCTAAGTAACTGACAAGATTCTACAGAACTCTAACTTAAAAGTACATTACACAATACATGTAAAACCCGACTTTGTAAAATTCCAGTTTTAAAATTACTTTAAGACAGTTTTAAGACAACCGAGCACATTTGCCATAAAAATTTGTTTTAAAAAAACAACTTAGAAGTGTATTTAAATGAAGTTACAGTAGGGGCTAGATAGTAGAGCAACTGCATCTTTATCACTTTTAAACTGCCAAAAGACAGAAGTCTAACCACAACAGTACGGAACTCAGTGCAGTGGAAGATGTTCTCTATTCCTCCTGCTGAGGTTCGGCAGACCTTGTCTGGTAACTAGCTTTAAGAGCAACTCCTCCTCACCACATTTGCACAAAATTCAACACATCAGAAAGTTGTCGAAAAATTACCTCAGCTGAGTTTTGACTTACGAAATCGAACTATTTAAAGCTTAAACTTTCCTTTACAAAACAGGGAGTCGTCCTCTATGTAGCAACTTCAAAACAACCCTGTCCAACATGACATCAATTATTCTCTATTATTATGCTATTACTTACAACATACTCCATCTAGGAGAGAATGACAACTGCAGGGATGATAAGTTGATTTCAAGCACTAGACATCTTGCCCTTCTTTCATTATAATCTAAAACAACGAAACAACATTTAAATTGGCTAAATTAACATAAGATTTTCATGCATCTGAAAGAACCGTTCAGTTAAAATAAAGGATTGGTATCACTGAAACACCTCACCAGTTTAGATTCTACGGATTTGCCTGATAAACTCACAATTAACAACTTTGAAATGTCTAATAAGCAGTACCTGTGTCCTGTATCCAGCTGAATACAAGTCAATCTTCTTCCTAGTAGATGGCACAGTGCTGTGGTTTAGATTTAGGACGAGAAATATCTCGGTAACACACTGGTGTTTTAGTTGTTGCTAAACTGTGTTCATACCAAGTTAAGGACTTTTCAGTTTCTCAAACTGCCCTGCCAGCAGAGGCTGAGTGCAAAAAAAGCTGGAAGGGAATACAGTAAAGACTGACGATCCAAACAAACCAAACAGGTATTCTATACCATACAACGTTATGCTTAGTATATAAACTGAGGCAAGCTGGCCAGGAGGGTCAGATCATTGCTTGAGGATCCTCTGGGTATCAGTCAGCAGGTGCTGAGCAACTGCACTGTGCATCGTTTCTCTGTTCTTGGGTTTTACTTCTCTCTCTTTTTGCTACATTCATTTTCATTGCACTTTTTTGTTCTGTTATTAAACTCAAGTCAACCTGCGAGCTTTACTTTTTTGGTGTACTCTCCACCCCATCCCACTGAGGGGGGAGGAGTGAGCAAGCAGCTGTGTGGTGCTTCATTGCTGGCTGGGATTTAACCACAACAGCCAGTTAATTAGCCAGGACAATGTAAATCAAGTATCTCCAACATCGCTCTGAAGTTCAGGTTTGACAAGATTTACATACTTTATATACAAGCTAGTGTTAAGCAACCACAGACTGAGTTTACACCTTTCAAGTAATTTCATACTGAAACAAGACTAAAGAAGGAGAACAATAAGAACAATAAACATCCCTCGAATCTATTATACTCACAGAGTATACAGATAACAGAGATTTATTTAATTTAAATTACTATTTTGTTGTGTGTTTTGACACTGAAGGTATCTGCAGTGTATACAAACATTTCCCTTCCTCCTATAACCTCCCAGCAATCCCATTTTTTAAACAGTTCCCTCTGGTGCATGTTCTAACTCCAGAATTCTTGAAACACAAAAGTATACTCAGCAATACCAAATTATTAGCCCTTTTCAAACAATGATAACATGTATTAAGAAGTAGTACTTAGTTTTATATTGTCTCCAAGCAAGTGCTACTGGCCTCTGTATGCAAGACTTGCTGAGAATGGGGTACAGGAGTATTTTCAGTCTGTCTGAAGTTACATGTGTGACATACAAACCACTTCAAAGTGGCATGTCTGGGCAGCTCATAATTCTGCTTGTATGAAGATACAGACTTCAATTAAGAGTAAGTATCTCTACATAGGCCACTTCTGTTCATAGAATATCAAAGGTTGGAAGGTACCCATAAAGATCATGGAGCCCAATTTCCTGCTTCTCACAGGACTACCCAAAACTAAATCATATAACTAAGGGAACCATGTTCAACATGCTTCATGGCGGCTTCCTGCACACAGACTTTGTGACCACCCTACTTTCCAGCCACTATACCAACATTGTTCAAATAAGTGGAAAGTTGAGGCTGAGGCGATGGGGATGGAAAAGACAGCAGCACAGGTTTCTCATTTAATAGAGTGAAAGTATTTACAGAGGTTTGGGGGCATCTCTCCTCAGTAAAAAAAAAAAAAGCCTCACACACCATCTGGAGCTAGTATTACTGCTGATGAGCAAATACAAGGAAATTAAACCCAGAAACCTTTATCTGAAACCATGGGAATTGCCATCGAGTTCAATGGGACTTTTCAGTGTAAGCAAGTAAAAATAAAAATTAATGGACTTCTAGCTGACTGGTTAAGTTTTGCTGCACAATAGCAGGAAGTATGTAAATAAGTATTTTTATTGTACTACCTTCCTGTAGGTTCTGATTTACAAGTTCTTCTATTTGTGATCTACCAACATATTCAGTGACTTCAGTAAACTATGAAAAACAAATCAGGAAAAGCTTTCAATGCTTTAAAACAAAAAGTAAATCCCATATATTTGTTTCCTACATGTTAACTGTTTGACTCACTGCTGTCACACATTTTTATTAGAGACTATAAATATTAGTAAACTAAATCAGCAAATGTTTCTGATATTTGAGACTTACTGTTAATTTCCAATTGGATTCTTTTCCGGTGCAAAAACCAGGAGTGTAAATTAGCCACGGACTAGTTCCTAGCTTAGTGTTCTTGACAACTGAAGACATTTTCAGTGAAGTCCTGACCACACAATTTGCTCCCTCTGGTGGTTACAGCTCAGAGCAGATGATAAATGGGGAGGGTGTCTCTGAAAGACTAGCACTTCATAAAATGAAAATAAAAGTAATGATTTTTTCTGATCTGCACTGGTTTTGATCTATTATTATATTCTTAAAACAATATCAGACTGAAGTGCAAGCTTCTTGGTTGCACCCCCTAGCCCTCGACATTGTTTCACAACGCAGGAAGAGATTAATAACCAGTAAAATGCTATAAAGAATTTATTACATTCAAACCATTATTTAAAATTAATCAGAAATACGACGTAGTATCACACTGTATCATTAAAAAGAGAGCACAGCTATTGTTCAGACAACTGTTTTAAATTTGTTCTGAATGTCAAAGTTACATTTGGAAGATAACTGGTTTACTGCACTGCTCAGCTGTGAGTACTCGATCTTTCAATCTAACATAATCAAATTGCATACAAACATCCCTCTAAAATACACAAATATTTCTCTGGAAAAAATCTAAGTCAAATCACTGGATGCAAGTTTTCCCTTTTGGAAAGTGACTGTACTTTCATCAGCTACCTTGATGCAAATCCACATCACTTACATTCAAAACCAAAATAAGAGTTATTACAGATTTATAAAAGCATTTCTACTAACAGAATTTTGTATTTTGTAATTTTCACTTTTCATTTACATCTCAAAACCTCTTCTTTGATTTAAAAGAATAAAGACTCCACTACTTCAAAGAATGATTTAATTAAAAACATAAGTGCTCATCTGATGTTTAATAACTATAGAGGAGATCAAAAAAGTGAAGTCATACTAAAAGAAATATGCAACATAAAATAAATTGGGATGAATTATCAGTTTATATTGAAAGCCAAGAGGAATAATACAATGGAAAGCATAAGAAACAGTATATGGAAAATGTATTTGTAAGCTTCATAAACAAGACATCTCAAAACTGCTGTATGAAAGCATTTACTTCAGGACAAGAGTGAAGAGGAAATAAGATATAACAGAGCAAAGAACAACAAACTAAAAATATTTGTTTAAAATATTTCATGTACATACTCCATGATCCATGTTAAATTATACAGCACCAAGCAGATGTCCTAACATATTAATAAACAAATTATCAGGACCAACATTATGACAGCTGTTTCACTGCAAATCATGGTTTAAATGTTCAAAACATGCTTCTAGCACTGACAACCATTCTGGCTGTCATCCACTGATGACAACTGAAGAGTAGCGTGTGGGAATTCATGGGAATAATTAAGCAAACCAAACAGCCCCATTCCATGAAATTTCAAGGACACTAAAACCAAAAATAAGTTGGCTTAAGCAAGCAAGATGATTAGCTGTTTTCTACATTTACATTACTTAAGAAGACAGTCTATTTTGAAACATCTAGTTAGAAAAGAATTTGGCATTAGCTCTAGCTGTTAAAGAGATTATTTAATCCATACCGCTATCATATCTGACATTGCACTCAAGTGACAGCAATGAAAAGCACAAACTTTGGAAATGTGCCATAATTTCAAAGTACATTTAGTGTTACTACCAGAAAACTGTGTCTGAATAGGGTTGAGTAATAATGAGAACTTGACCTGAACTTAGAGAGTCTCTGTGACCTATAGATGTAAAGGGTTACTGCACAGACCAAGACCTTTTACTTTTTTTCCAATAAAGAGAAACATAAAATCTCTAAGGAAACCGTACAGGTCACAGAACAAAACTGAATTAAAAAAATGGTAAATTCTGATAGAAGTGAAGGAATGCATATCCTTCCAGTCATGTACACTCACATAAGATGCTTTTCAATATCAAACCTTCACTATGCAAGAAACGTGCATCACATCTACAAAAAGTATCCTGAAAAGGCATTTACTGTAGGAGATTAACTAAAAGCTAACAAAACAAAAAAAAAAGTTGAACTGTAGACAAAATTCCGTGTAAATGTAAAGGAAAAAGAGCAGGCTGTAGACACAGTAACAATGTAAGAGTGCAGAGGAATTACACATCTTTATGGAACTGACCTAGGCAACATTAACACAACTTAAGAGATCTGTATTTTAAAACATAGAGAAAAACCAAGAAACGATACAGCAACAAGTTGCAAAATAATTATTGGAAGGCTGAAAATGTTTTTTATAAAAGAATTTGAGAACTTCACTAAGTTACATAGTACTCAAATTATACTTCAATCTTTTAAGCACACTGACAAGGACTTAGCATGCCCACAATGACTACTCTTTCAGATAAATAAGGCCAAGAAACTGAACATAAACTATAGGTAAAACATGTTAGTGATTGAATATGACTATAAGCTAAGAGGAAGAAGTAGGTTCTCCACCTCTAGAAAGAAGTAGCATTGTTGTATTATAACTTCTAATATAGGTATAAATTGACCCAATTGAGCAACCTGACATCTGCCAGCATCTATGAAACAAACCTAAAAATAATTCAACAGAATTTAGCAACCATTTCTCCCAGTTCAGACAGTAATGAAAACTGCCCAAAGTTCAGATTACAACTATTTTTCTTGTATTCTAAAATTTCAAATTTCCAAACAAAAAATTGTATTACTATAATTCAAATATGACTCAAATTCAACAGAAACAGGAAATTTAGTATTAACAATTAAACAAATCTTGCTCAGAATAAGAATCCAATGACCTTCACTTTGAAGAAAGTTATTCTAAAAGGGTCCAAAAGTATTTTCTTATAAAATATTAAAACTTCAGTTCCTTAAAGATAGTTCTGCTAACAGTAGTAAATACACTCAGAGACAAAATAGGAATATTATTTAGCAAGCTTTAAATAAGACCACTAATACACTTTTATTTCTCCAGATGGTTTAAAACTGGATAACCACTAGAAAAATCTATTACTGCTAATTTGTATTGTTCATTTAACTGCTGTCATTCCTACTGGCACGTAAGTCATTCCAAAGCTATACAGGGAAATCACAGTATCTTAATTACCTGAGAAATAACAAAATATTTTTGCATTTCACAGTCATATGTGACTATACGATATTAAAAGGTAACATTAACAAAGCACTTTTTTTTTTAATTGTCCTTAATTTTCTTTTCCCAAGATTCTTTATTCTTGCTTCTTATTGCTAATGCAAATAGCATTGTAGAGGTGGATTATGTGCTTATTGTTTATAGAATACACATCATCAGTAGAAGACTACAATAAAATTGATAATAAATTGCTATAATGCACAAAGTAACAACTGAGAAGTCCCTGAAATCAAACAGTGCCTTGATATCCCACTTAAACTATGGAGCTGAGGAGTTCTCATTAGTATCTGCTCTGCCTGTTTGCACTGCGTGGCTGAATGACTGCCAGTCACGCGTTTGCCTGCTGCACTCTCTCTAACCTGATGTGGCAACCTCTGCAAATATCCTACGCAAAACACTCAGAAGAGACAGAAAGGAGAAAGCAGGCATTTTCTTTGTTAATGGTTACATACAAAACCAAATATATCAGCCTTCTTACTCCAGCACTATGAAGACTATTTTACTTAAATCTTACTACAGGTCCCAAAACCTTTTCCTCTGATGTTGGCTTTTTAACTTATTAGGTAATTAAGAGACGACATCCACCACGTCACACTTTGCTTAGAAGGACTTCACTGGTAAGCACATTTTTTCGCAAAATAAGGACATTAAATAACTGATACAAGTTAAAATTTAGAGTATTAGGTTTCATCAGAAATACTTTATAGTTAAATCTAAGAAAGTCAAATTCAACTATACTTCAAAGATGAAGTGTTACGAGTATGTTAAGAATTTATGTCCCTCTCAACAAGAGCACGCTGTGATTCCACAAGATTCTTATAAACAATTTTGAGTCATACTGTGGTCTTGGGCTTTCCCTCAAAATATTTTAGGACTACAGATTTTTTATAGTTTTCTTTCTTGAAGGACAGGAAATTTTTTTTTGTCCATTTCCGGAAGGGCAAAAGGCAGCATAGCACTACCCTTCCATAAACTCTTGAAAATACTGCTATGAAATAGCGATGGCTAGGTTACACTTGATGGCTCAGATGTAAGTAGCTTTCACAACACTCACAGATTTGAAGAAAATCCATTATATAATCTGCCTTTTACTGTTCTCAGACTGTAAATAAGTTTTATACTAAAAAAAAAAGAAACTAAAACTTGTAAAGAAATCTCTCATTTGATTAGATTTCACAATAAGCTTTTCCACAGTTGTTTTGTGGTAAGAATGCAAAGTATTATACTTACCTCAAAGAAACAAATGCTTTACAGAACACAACAACCATCCAACTAACTAAAAGACATAAGGCCAATTTAAATTTCTAAAAATCACTTTACTCTTGGCAGATACAAATTCAATAACCTCTTCAGTACACTTTCTCTTTTATTGCAGTGAAGTTACAACAGAAATGACTTCACAGAATTCGTTCAATTCATTTTCCCGCTTCACACTTTTCACTAGAAGAAGCCACCCTATGGGCCCACCATAGCGCAGAAAGCCAAGTGATGAAATACTACGGGATAGCTGTCCCCATTCTCCCAAAATAAACTGCAGAGACATGTCCGGACAGCTCTTCAGCAAAGGGAATGAACATGACTGCTCTCACAGAAAACTTCCTGTATGCAGAGTTGCTTAATAAAGCTAATAATGCCTCACTGAAGGCATGATCAGGTACTGAAGAACTGTTTTCCTGCATACATCAAATGCCTTTATTTAAGGCTAGCAATGCTACACTGCTCTACACGACAATCTTTCAGCTTCAAATTCAGTTTTGAGGGAGGCTGGGGGGTGTTCCTTTTGGTTTTAAACAACATCAAGCTATTTCTACTCTTACGCATACCAAAACCAAAAAAAAATACTACCCTCTTTCTAACCTGAACCCTCAGCCCGAAAGCATTAACTAGAGACCTTCTGCTTTCATTCCACTAATTTAATGAAATCAGTTATGAAATATTTCTTACTCATATGTTGAAAAAAGCCAGAAAGTGAAGATTTCTGGCAAAACAGAACACTTACAGAACTCACACATTTGCTATGTATTTTCCTAGTTCTTCCTTGTCGCACATTAGAGCTGGGCAGGCCACTAACACGGACAGATGCTCTCTAACCCCCTCTGCCTCCCCCAATACAGGAAGGAAAAGTGAATGATGCAGAGAGACTTTCGGGTTAGAGAAGAAAAACTAGAACAGCTTTAATGAAACAATAACAGAAATTATAGTGAAATGATAAAAGTAAACAACAATATACGACTATAGATAGTAGCCCGATATCAAACCTGACCCCCTCCCTCGATAGCAATCCCAACTGATGCTGCAGAGCAGGAGGCACTGGGGAAGCCCCAGGCTCAGCGGCGGCGGGAGCTGGATACGAGGAGTTGGATTCAGGAACTCAGGATCCGGATCAAAAGCAGGAGGTCAGATGGAGTTCTCCCGGGACACCGTCCATTGAGAAAAAGGACGAAACTCTCGTGATCACTCAATTTATACTAAATATGACATATATGGGATGGAATACTCTCATTGGTCACCTGTCCTGTCTATTACCCCCCGGAGGTGCCACATTTTACTTCCTTGTGACCCCTCTTACTACCTGGCTCCCCTAGCATGGCACACAAGAGCCAGCAGTGGCCTTGGTCACTATAGGAATAAGTATCAGCAAGAGCCTTTCTGCATCCCAGTCCCAGGCAGTAACTGTGAACATCAGGTGTTATCACTGCCAGTAGCACACACTGTCTGCAAAAACATGCTGCTAACTTCAGAAAGTGCAGCCTTTTAGAAGAGACTAAACTGAAAAGTAAAAAATCACTGAACAGGACTGGGTTTTTAGCTAAACCCAGGACATTCCTTTACAGTAGCATGAAATAAAAAAAATGAAATTTTGCATTTTTAAAACTGATTCCTTTAATTATTTCATCTAATGACTCTTCATTTTGCTTCTGATCAGGATCCATTTCTTTGAAGTGTGTGGATTAAAAAACAAATAGGTTTTAACATATATACTAGAAAAAAAGAGCATTGTTTCAGAGTTCATTCAATTCAGCAAACAAAGTTATATAATCATTGCTTTAAAGTGAGCAGTAAAGGAGTGAATATGAAAGAAGCAGTAAGACACTAAAGCACATTCAGGAGTTATAGTTGGGTTTCTTCTCCAGTACATTAACTTTAAAAAAAAGAAAAAACAGAAAACTGCAAGAAACTGTAAGACTCTAGTCTTAAGAGATGTTAAGTTTACTGTCTTGACAAAGTCACTGTTTCCCTTACTACAAGCACAATAATTTTAAAGTAAAATGCAGCTCTGTAATTAATAAGCAGGGTTATCAATTAGGTAGTAAAGAACTTCTCTGAAATTTAACACTGGCAGCTTCTGTCTCATAAAAATAAGCGAATGGGAAGTGCAAAAGACTGTTATTTCACAGCATCTGTACCTTAATACACTGTAAGTTATTGGCTGCTTTTTTTTTTAAATGACAAACACTTGAAGGAATTTCAAAGACGACTTAGGCCATCTTAAAAATTAAATTACCTCATGCTCATTAAAATAAGTGATCCAGCACCAGCTCACCGACTGCCTCTCCTTCACCCCCCACCTGCCTCCCACGCTAAAAAGAGGGCCTGTCCTCTTACCCAGCCACCTCCCGCCCTGCAGGGCGTGTACAGGGTTCCACCGCAAGCCAGAGGCGGCAGGCAGAGCAATCTGCACAGACCGACTCAAAAAAAAACGAATAAAAACACAGTGAGGAAGCGTCCAAAGCGCAGCCGAGGGCGGGAGCGACACCTGCTCGGTGAGCGAAGAGGGGAGGCCACC
>NW_009699198.1:321-6841 GCF_000703405.1 Apaloderma vittatum | reverse complement strand
TTCCCAAAGGTGTGAGTGGGAGCAGTGGGGTAGCTCCGGACAGCGGGGAGCCCAGCACACAGCGGGCTGAGCACACGTCACCCGGGGCACAAGGGGACCCTGCTGTGAGTAAATGTCCGGGCGAGTAACTTCACAGCTACAGATTTCAATCCTAAAATTGATTTGGAGACTGATGGCACTTGTTAGCATGCTTGGAGAAGTGGAGAGTGAGGCCAGAATGCTGTGTTCGGTGGCACGGGTCCCATCACAGTGTGGTGTGCAGGTCAAGCCAGCTACCCCAGAGGCAAACAGAAGAGGCACTTAGAAGAGGATGTTGACCGTCTGGCCTGTAACCATGGCGAGAGGATTGTTGTTATTTATGAAAGCTGAAGAAATTAAATTGTGTTTGGGTAGGTGATAGAGTGAAGGCGGGGTTAGTTGGTGCTGGAGGAGAAGCGAGTAGTTCTTGGAATGAGTGAAGACCATTTTGTTGTAGTACGTTGATCAGAGTCGATGTCTCCTCTGTAACACGCCAGTTGAACCAAATAAAGGAATTTGTTTGTTTTGCTCTTGTTGTCTAGATTTCATAACCCTGGAGTTCTGGCCAAATCTTCTGCAGGTAGCCTGCCTACTACCAACACTTCTCCCTTCTTTCTAACCTGTAATTTCTGGTTACTCCAGATGGAGTAGGCCTTCAAAGTGAGGGGAGGGATACTCATCATACCTCAGACCTCACTTATTATTTTGTGAGCTGTCCAGATTGCAATGCTGACAATTTCATCCTGACCACCTCATGCTTCTGAATTGGTGCTGCGTGTACTTCGAAAGCTAATGCTTGAACGCAGAAGAACAGGGGAGTTCTGCTCTGTCCATTTGTCTTTGCCCTCTCTAGGTCATGTGGCTAAATGGGGAAGACTCTACTAATGTTAGCAATCTAGAACCTTCTGTGCTATTCTAGGGTTTTTTGAGCTCCCCTCTTTCTCAGGAAGGTTGTCATCTTCCCTTCTGTGGGATGACTGGAGGGCTTCTTCAAGCCTACATCAACCAGCATCCCTAACTAGGATGTTAAAGAACTACTTAGTTTTGTGACCAGTACATTAAAAGATAACCCAATAGTATTGGGAGGAATGGGATGAGATCCTCACCCCAACAAAAGAAAAATATTTAGTATAGGTCTCATCTAGAATTTGTTTCTCTTCTTTACCCAGGAAGTTGACCTTTCTTGATTAGATGATTCTGTGTTTTCAGATAGAAAATGATTATTATTGTGAATGCCTCTTAGTTTTGACCACAGCAGTTTTCCACCTCTAGGTTGCCTTGCTGGCTGTATGCAATCTGCCATGGATGTGTATCCAGCCCAAACCTTGTTGTAGAAGCTCTAAGAGTCTTCTCCCTATTATGACATCAGTCGCACATGGGGAAAATGCTCAAATCCTCTAGGAAATGCTGTGACCAGGAGTAGTCCATGGCAAAACAATTCATTCAGCCAACAAGCTGCTCTTTGCTTGTATTCAAATTGCTGCAGGAAAAAAACACACAAAAACCCACCAAAAACCCCCACAAACCCACTACAACAAAAGTGCCTGGGAGTGCACTAAATGAATTGTCCTACAGGAGAATGTTTCCTCACTCACATCATCCTTCCTGGCCTCTCCACACACCCGGGTCTAAAAATTCGTTCTTATTTTTTACTGTATTTGCAATAACTCATCACTTCAGGGAAGCATTGGACCTATTTTACATGTGCAAACTGCTTGCAGCAAGGCTGTCAAGAAAGAATCTTGACATGGATAATTAATCATTCTTTTTCCTATGCAGTCACAAAACTGAATGATGAAAGAGGTACAGTAACTATATGGGTATTTTATTAGATTGTTTTGTAGTGAAGTCTTACCTGGGAATTAATTTTAAATTCCTGAGAGCATGCATGAAGTTGGAAAGGTGCCTGAATGGCTCTGCAAAAAACCATCAAGTTTAATGGTAGTATATCAAATCAAGGGAAGAGTATTTAGTGCGGGCAATATTTGACATTATTTCTGACACCTTCATTATCAACCAGAGGGAATACAATATGTACCAATGATGCTTTCAGATGATACTGTGTTAGGAAATGTTGCTGAACTGAGAACAAAACAAAGGAATCCAGAGAGATTAAAATGTGGATGGAAATGAACAATATGAGATTTTTTTAAGGAAAAAATACAATATAAAGATATCTATGAAAAATAATTAATGTGTAGTGAAAATATGGCAAGATAGTGAATACCAGGTTGCATATGCCCATTCACTATATTGTTGTGTCAGTCCACAGTGTGATAACTGATCTATAAATTTTTTATTTCATAGAGTTACAGTAGCTCTTATGTCATCTTACTTTGCTGCCACATTATGTTAAATTCAGGACAGTATTAGCTGAACACTAGAAACAAATGAGAAACTTTGGGAAAGATTGACAGAAGCAATCTGAGATTTATTTAACAGAAAACAGATGTTATGTATATATAAAACTGCATAAAATGTAAGGTGTATTTATGAGGATTTATCCTTTGACTGGGACAAATCAAGGTATGTGATTTTTCCGCAGTAAAGCCAAAAAAATGTAAAATATCATCCTCTGTGCACAGAACAGACACATAGACAGTTCCAAGGAGATTCACAGCCCAAGCACTGCACACTATTTTTCCTGTGGCTCATTGTACTTTACCATTATGGGTGACTCCTGTCTAATTTTGGAGGTAAGCTGTTCAATCACTGATGACACTGAAAGGTAAGGTATAAGCATACCACAGGGGAGTTTTAGTCTGTGAATTCTATAAATAACTTGACAGTGGCAAAACAATTTTCCCCCCAAGCATTAGCAGGAATAAGTCATCAGAAGACAAAACGAAAAGAGCACTTTTTAGAGATTGTGTACCTTACCTGCAAGATTTTGTCATCACAAAACCAGTAATTGACCTACTGACAGCATTGTGCCAGTGAAACTCTGCCACGAGAACCATTTCCTTGGTGACAGGCCACATTGTGTGCTATCAGATCAAAAAAACTGCTCTATTACTGGACTGTGATACAGAATGCTGATGATAGTGAAAGGTAAAATATAAGCTTATGGCTTTGCAGTGTCAGAAAACAAAACTGTTTAATCAATAGCAGCATTCTACAGAGGTCACAGGTGGTGCCAGTCGTGATGGAGGAGGCTACACAGGTAAAGGAGACTAGATTTTGTCCAAGACATGATAAAATGTGTTAGTGGCAGTTCCACCCGTCTTTTTCAGATGATCAGGAAATGTATAAAGCCCTTTTGCTTGGGTGTTTTAATGTAAAGAAATGAGTCTTAAAAGAAGTTTGAGTTAATATTGGCTACTTAGCCAGTTCCCTGTCCAGGATTGCTCAGCCATGAAACACTTACGCTGCTTTTGCTTACAGATTCTCGTAAATGTACCAGTACCCTGAAGCACGCAGGTCACACTGTATACTCTACCTCCTCATGTTTACTCTGCAATGCACAGTCAAATTAGCACACTTGTCTGTTGTGAGGAGGAGCTGGTTGTGGGATCCCAGTGACACATTGTCCCTCCTTCGTTTTTTAAAGCATTCTCATTTAGATCCTCAGATCTGGTTAAAAAACCCCACTGCACTGGCAAATCCACCATTTCAGCACAATGCTTTCAGTATTGCCTTCTACCACCTGCTTCAACTGAATAAAGCTTACTTACTTGTAAATGACAGAGTGAAATAGGTTAGATAAATGTCAATGTCGGTGATCTGCTTGGATGCAAACCAGCAATTTTACTTCTGTCCTGATGTACCTAGAGACTATATACAGTTGCCATCAAGTAAAAGGCAAAATTAATTGCTCTTATGCCATAAATAAATGTTGGTTTGTTTCAGAGCTCTATCTGGCTTCCGTCCCCATTGCTTTCCCTCCAGCCTCCTCCAGACATTATTGCTGCAATGGCTGGAGACTGGCAGTGCCAGTGGTTTGCACCTGAGCAGGGAGCACTGGGACTAGCAACCACAGGTTTCCAAGTCTGTATTTGGCAAATGCTAACAAAGGTTTCACAAAGTCTTTCAGCCTACCCAGGAGTCAGCATTATTTGTTCCTTGGAAAGCAGGGATTTGCAAGGAACAAGGAAATATTAATTACACAAATGCCTCTTCTTGAGTAGGGTTTGCAGATGAAACATCAGTGGGCGCTGTGGCAGTGGGTCCTTGGGCTGGCGTAGGGTGGATAAAAGCCATCCACCTGTTGGCACCTCTGCACTGCCCCATCTCAACTTCGCACCAAGGGCTGCCCATCACTGTGCCATGCTCCGCTGATTGCTGGGTTGCTCACTGTGCTGCTAAGCTGACTTGCTGACACCATCTCATTTCTGCATGACATAACATAACAGGCCTCAGAGATTCCTTTATAATGCCACAGATAGACATAAACAGATGCTCCAAACAGATGTAATCAAACACAGATGTGATCTGAAGATTCCCAGGCGAGCTCCAGGGTCCAGCAAAACTAAACATAGCCTACGCTGACAGCAAGCTGGAAATGTGATGAGGGGCTTACCTTTCCACCCTCCTGATGCTGCTGAGCAGAGCAAGCTACGTACAGCAGATACAAACGTGCAGCAGCTGCTGGGGGACACCTGGGGGCGACAGGGCTGCAGAGTGTGCCCCATCACCCTTCATGTAGTGCCTGCCCTAGCCTCATGCTGGCTGCAGGCACTGCTGACCTTGAAGGATCTTACTTCAGATGATCCTGTCAGTGACAGATTTTATTTTGTTTTTTCTTACCAGAATCTACCCAAACAGCCTCCTCTTCCTCTGTAACTCTTTCCTTCTGGTGGGTGGTGACAGACAAGGGGTTGGTGAGTTTTCTGTAACTAGGAGCGCGGGCAGTAAAATCAACCCTACTCACATAAAATCACTTATCTTGAGGCATTTCATTAAAGGGAGATGGACTGAGAAAAGTGGAGGAGTTAGTGCTATAAACGAAGGATGTGTAGGATGGGTCTTTCCATGTCATGCCCGTTTCTGCTGCTATTGTCGGGCTTCCACTGAGACCCCTGATCTCCTTTTCCAGAATCTCCTGGTTCTCTTACTCACAAACGAAGACTCATTTGCTGGAGGATTATGGGGAAGACAGGTCAGAAAATGAACAGGACCAAAAATAAGAATGGTTTTACCGGAAAACTACTGCCACCTAGAGCAAGTCCCAAAGTAGAGGTGTGTGCTTGCTGGGGGTAGGGAGAGTTGGATCCATTTCGAGGAAATTTTGACTAAAGAATTTCCTCATTTAAGATCCTGGACTATGGGAGTGGAAAAAAAAATCCTCGAGATGCAGTTATCTAAGCAAATGCAATATGTATTTCTATGAGAGAGAAGTGATCACTTCTTAAATTGACTCATACTATGGGCTTGATCCAAAGTCCATGGAAAAACTTTGACTGACTTCACGGATCCTTGGGGTGTAGGTGGGAACTTTGCCACTGTCTTCAAAAAGAACAGGGCCAGGCTTTTGCTCTTGGCCAAAAAACAAATGCAAGGGAAAGACACAAATCCTTTTCAAGTGCTTTAGAAATAATTTATTATTTGAATATCCGTAGCTATACCGTTGTTAATAACATTAAACACCCACGAATCTGTATTTTAAAACATATTGTACCTAGACAGAAGTTCTACACATGCTTACATGTTTGTTGAAAAAAAAAAAAAAGTCACTTAATGGAAAAAGCAATCCTACAAAGATCGTATAGATCAAATACATTAAAGAGCACCTTTGAGTCCTTTAGAATTAAGATCAATGGTTTCCTGGTTCATACATACTTTTCAAATAGCTAATGTATTTAGCTTTTCTTACACAACTGAGCTAGGTGATAGTTATGATTTCAACAGATAGCGCAAGTTGGGACTTTTTCTAAAGCTTATGCTAATGAATTTGAAGACAATGTGAAAAATATTAATAGGAAATGTAAAATACCCATTTGTCAAAGTATATATTGCCTGCCTAAATATAAATTAGAGTTTTAACAACCTTTCTATGTATAAACGTTGTAAGACATTGAAATTGTTTAAAGTTTTGAAAAGGTCTTTTGAAATTGAGGAGTAGTTTTAAATTTATATTTAAATTTATATGAGTACACAGCATATATGCAGTAATATTTTTAGAAAGACGTTAAGACTGAAAAGCATACAATGATGTGCACAAAGAAAAAAATAGATTCAGATTCGCAAAAATTTCTGAGATTGTTTGGCGTCCCGTTTCTTTAACTTTATTTAGATTTTCCATCTCTATAATCAGGTAACACCGAACTAATCTGATTTTGACCCGAGCTGCCCTTGCCACCAAAGCTGTCCTCGGGAGGTGCTCACTTTCAACGACTCCGGATTCATTTAGGGATGATTTGACTATGTGGTTTGCGTTCAAGAATGCCCTGTAAATGTAAACAACTACTACCACTCGAGTATATTTAATGACAAAAATGTGCTAATGCTGTGCTGACGCCATTCGCCCTTGCATTACATTCCTTATAAGGGCGATGCTGCTCGA
>NW_009699198.1:0-290 GCF_000703405.1 Apaloderma vittatum | reverse complement strand
CCCCGGCGGGGCCGGGGCGGGCCCCCGCCGATCCCTCCCGCACCCTCTTCGCTGCCCTCTCATCCTTGCTCCGAGTACAATTACCCAAAGCAAAGGGATGCTTCTCTCCCCTCCCCCTCCTCCCGAGGTGCCCGCATCTCAGAGCCCGCTGCAGAGACGCTCTCCGACGGTGCCTCACCGATGGTAACACGAAACTCCAGGAAACCTGAGAACAAACTCACCTTTCCTCCTAAAACTCTCGCTCCTCAGAGCTGCGAAGAAGATGATTGGGGAGGGGGGAATATTAAAAG
>NW_009699197.1:0-2734 GCF_000703405.1 Apaloderma vittatum | reverse complement strand
GTCAAGGGAGAGAGGAAGGCAGGGATGGAAAGCCAAGGAGAAAGTGACTTCGAGTCTGGAAATACAGGAAGGAAAGGAAGGAGAACTCTTGATCTTATTGTAAAGATGGGAGAATTATTTGACCCAAAACCAGCCGAAATCAGTGTAAGGTGTTTGGATCTGATATTGGATAATACTTCCAGGAAAGATGACAGGAAATTATTTGAATCTTTGGAGGATTCTCTGGAACATTGTTATGTGGTGGAGTGTGTGGATCATGCAGGAAACATGACTGAAGTGAACAAATGAGACAAGCAGGTGTTAAGTGTGGATGGGCACACAGGTGCAGTGAAAATGGCCAATGATTAAACAAAGTCAACTCATAGATGAAGAACTGTTGACTAAATCTCAGATTGTAAGGTAATGCTGGTAGTAGATAGAAATATCTTCAGGACTTCACAACCCTTGGGCTGACTCTTTTGCTTAAAGGTATGTGCATCTATGGTCAGCCCCACACATACCCATACCCTGGGAATATCCCTGTTTTCCTTGCTAATACCCAACTTTTCAAAATAGCAATAGTGCTGAATAAAGCTCACTGACACAGAGCTGGCTAGGAGACTCTATCATATCCTGGAAGACAGTATTTGGTCTTAGATATTCACAACTTAATATTTCTCTCCTGAACTGGAACAATATAATGTGCTGGGCATAAAGCCATAAGCACAAACAAAATTCCAGAGGGTACAAAAAGAAGCAACATATCTCTCCAACAACTCAGGCTACTGCAAGCACAAAAAGCCTACCCTCTCCTACCTAGTTTAAAATACAGCTTCTTATATTCATGGCGCTCTAAAGACTATCTGAGAGGATGATTTACCTTCTGGATGAAATTTGTAATAAATGCATTAGGTCCCTTGACAGAATAGAACTACCAAGGATACAAAGTATATTTTGGTTGGAGAATTTTTTTTAAATGTCTTTCTGGGACTGCAAAATCAGTGTCTTCAGGAAGCTAAAGATCATCAGAAACTTTACTGCCTTTGACTCTGAGTGAAAGGTGCATTTCCATGAAAATACTTTTCATCATGCTATTTTACACACACACACACACACACATACACACACATGAAGAGATTACGCAGAGATAGGATAAAAAATAACAAAACTAGACTTGTAACAAAATATAACATTCTGCTGCACAGCTTTGAAATGGGAAGGCATTTGGCAAAAATCCTACTGTTAAAAATGTTTGTTATAGTAAATGATGCAAAACAGGACTAGCAGGTACAGTGAGAAGAGGATATAAGTGCCTGAGTAAATTGTAACAACAGAATGGGATGGAATTGTCTTCAGGCATTTAATTTTACATTAAGTATAGGACTCAAAATCAGATCTTTATAGATCACTTCCTTTATACACAGGGAGAAGAAGGAGATGTTTTGCCAACGCCAGACAGAAGATGACTTACATGAAGCTTCAGACTTCTATGTGCATTGGGTTTGTCGCAACACTACAGACAATTTGGGAATAGGGATAGATGATTTTTACAGCTTCAAACCTAAGAAGATGCTACAAGCAGAACTAGATGTTGATCTTTTCCAAAATGGTAAGGATTTTATACCAAATTCTCATTTTTCAATGTATATTAGGGATCTTTGAGAATGTATTTGCTGTTCATCGAGGAAGTGACTTTCACTTCCATTATGAAATCTGCCAAAGTGATCCACCCTGAGAGGATGGGACCGAGAAGGGAGAGGGCATGTTTCTGGGAGCAGCTGGGCCTAGAAGGGGGACTCAAGGAGGAGCTATTTAGTGTGGCAGGGATAATATGCTTTGGAAACTGGGAAGCTCACACAGGTCTTTTCTTTCCTCTTTATGTCCCTATCCTCACTATCTCCTCTCATGGGCTGTACCTTCACCTTCCAGTTCAGACACTCCCACCTCAAAACCTCTCAGTCAGCTTGATGACATCAGGGGACATCTTGCTGTCCTGGGAAGCAGCTGATGGAAGCCAGGGACTGGGCAACGCACTGGAGTATGAAGTCACCTACAAGCGGGAGTGGGAATCCTGGGAGGTAAGGGTGGAGAAGCTGGGCTGTCCTGGTTTGGGCCACAACTTTTTTGGTGCTTGAGAGCAGGTGGTAAAAGTTATGCAATATTTTCTTCTTGGGCATTTACGAGGAGATGCAACAAATGTTGTTTCAG
This sequence comes from Apaloderma vittatum, assembly GCF_000703405.1. Classification (NCBI taxonomy): domain Eukaryota; kingdom Metazoa; phylum Chordata; class Aves; order Trogoniformes; family Trogonidae; genus Apaloderma; species Apaloderma vittatum. Next base: position 547 of record NW_009699197.1, on the reverse strand, counting down.
GCCACGTAGAAGGGCCTCCCTCTCTGTTTGCAAGTGACTTGCTCAGTGAAATCCCATTTGTCCTGAACCGAATGCAAAGACCTGCTCTTCACTGATAAAAACCCACTGCGCTTGAGTTTTGAGTTGGAATTCATTTTGCTTTGAGTCCCTCACAAGTGGAATTAAAACACATTCCATCAGGAGCTTGTGGGTTCATATGGGAAAATGACATTTGAAGCTGCTTTTCCTTCCAGAAGGATAAGTTTTTGTTGTTTTTTATTTTTAATTTTTAAGCATCCGTATCCCTAGCTGTATTGTTTCCCTAGATCTGCATATGCCTCTGTTCTGTACCTGCCAGGCTACCCTTTAGTTTTCAAGAGAAGTATCTTGGCCAGATTCCCACAAAATTCTGCATTGAGCAAGGCTGTGAACTTGTGTTGCTGGTGCTGAAGACAACTGGGGCTCTGCAAGCTACAGGAGCTGGCCCTCCTGTTGAGTTAGATTTCGCCTGACTATGCCTGTGCCTCCCCCTTCCTGTGAAGGCAGCGTGTACACTGAAGCCACCATC
>NW_009699196.1:28481-30513 GCF_000703405.1 Apaloderma vittatum | reverse complement strand
GGGGGAGAGAGATGTCTCTGCTCCCTCAGGGCTGTGAGAAAAGCGAACGCCAAGGCTGAGGGCGGAGTAGGGCGACAGGGCTGCTTGTCCGTCAACTTTTCCAATCTAGTATTGACAAAGTAAGTCCAAGCGCGTGTCCGTGGGGTGCGAGGTTGGGAAGATGAGATGTGGTGTGGGCTGTAATTTCTTCGCTCACGTTTATCGAGGGGAAAGATGCCGAGGAAGCACCGTGGCACTGTGAAGCGAGAGGAACCTGCTTTATTTTCTGCTTTTCTGCACTGGCTGTCATGATCTGCAAGGTAGAAACGCAAAAAGCCAGCCCTGCTTTCTGGGACACGGAAACGTGGTGAAGATGCCACCGAGGTACAGGGGGTCTGTCCTCCGAAGTGCCTTCCTGCCTGTGGGCCCTGTTTGGTCATTAAGGGCAGGGGCTCGTTAGCTGGTGGTTCTTGGGTGACAGCGAGGAAGGCAGGAGCTTCGCCATGGGGTCCGACAAAAGTTGGATCTTGAGGAACGGAAGCGAACATGCCCCGTATCAGGCTGTCACCAGAGCCCTGGAGATGAGGAACGGCTCGGCCGGGCAGATGGCGTGGCAGGATGGGAACAGCAGCGAGGCCAGCGTGGCGGAGGGCGAGGGGCACGGCCAAGAGCAGACCTACAGGCATTTCACTACCACGGTCCAGATTGTCATCTTCGTTGGCTCTTTGCTGGGTGAGTGAGTGTTGCTGGAGTTGTCTGTTTGTGTGGGTCTGTTTATCCTGTACCGGTCTGGTAAACAGCATCGTTTGCTGGTGTAGTAACACTCTTCTTGGCGTTTTAGGTCCTCACGTGTTTGATTTCAGGTTCTTTGTGGGTCTTCGATGTATAAAAGCTGTTACGATAAAATGCTGTTCATCACAGATGAGAGCTGGTACATTTTATATATGTATTGCTTAGTAAATGTTTATCAAAATTTAAATGAGCAAAATTTAAACAGTTTGGTTACACCCTTATTTTCAACTGTAATGGGAGCTGTTTGCCATAGAAAAGGATGTGGAGCATTTAAAGAAGTTTTAATGGATTTGTTTCACACTGCCGTTACTCAGTATTTGTGTCCTGTGGATTTTAAACGGAGTACTTTATGGCGTGAATATGTATAACCGTGTGCAATCTTGCCTACTTGTTATCCTTAAAGTAGGAATCACACACTTTAGATACGCAGTAATAAACTAGTAATATATTGCCATACAACTTTACAAATGTGTGTACATGTGCTTATCATATGTTGTTTTGTTAGGAACATGTCAATTTCTTACCCAAAAAAAGCAAAAGGAAAATAAGCCTTATGGTGAGTCCAGTTGAGATTGTTTTGGAGATCAGTTAAGCTGAATTTCAGTAAAATGTCACTACTGTCTAAATCATTCAAAACTGGTTACTGAAAATGATGAGGCTTTTCATACAAGGCTTCACAGAAAGTCTCCGGTTCTCTTAGGAGAGTTTGGTAGGACTTTGCTGGTGGTCATTTTTTTATCAAGGATTTGATTTTGCTTTTCCTCTTCTTGAGGAGTGCTAAAATCAATTTCTGTGGTCATAGTAATTAATTCTGATATTTATTTTGCCTTGGTAACATTTAATATCAATTTCTAAGAAGATGGTAAGCATAGTCTTGGAACAGTGTTGAGCTTGGGACTCAGCAATACACTTACTGTGTAAGTAATTATTACTGTAAATCACATAGTGATTTGATTTTGATTATTCCTCTCTCCAGTGGGTTCTTGTTTTTTTTCTATTTAGCACATAGGTAGCGTGTAGCAAGGATTCTCTTTTTCTGTGTGGTAGATAGTGCTTGGCACAAAATGATACCCAGCAAATAGTGTCCTAAAAATAACAAGATTAGATGAGAAAAGTGAGAATTTTATTTTTTTTATCTTTGGGGTTTTGAGCCTTAAGAACGTACAGTTGTGTCGTATTTCCAGATTTACTTTCATGAACATGGATACTCCCAATTTTATTTAAAGAAGAAAACACACTCTTACGTGATCATGTCTTCAGC
>NW_009699196.1:0-28450 GCF_000703405.1 Apaloderma vittatum | reverse complement strand
CAGGAGTTTTTAAAAAACAACCAACCAAAAAATACCATAGATATAAATGTAGCAAGACTACTTCCAAGTCATGGTTAGTCACTCCTGCAATTTGCTTTTGAAAAGACCTATTTTAAGGTGTTTATCTGCAGGTTTGATGGCTGGAAGGCTGGTGAAGTTACTGATCCGGAAGCTTCTGAAGACCTATCAAAGAGCAAAACAGGAGAGGAATTTATTTATTTATTTTTTAAATATGAAAATGTAGTAGTCCAGTAAAAAAATGTTAGCAGCAGGCCTCACGTACTTACAGTGTGATGGAAACCAATTTTAACTGGTTTTTTTGAATCTGCATTTTCCATTTGCCTGCTGGCTTGAAACACGATTTTAAAAACATTTATGACACATGCTATCGTAACAGCTGAAAGCTTGAGAGTCTTTAAAAATGCCTTCCCATATCCAACGTGTCAATGTACTGCTGTTCCCTCGTTACTGAATGGAAACAAAGAAGCTGAAGGCCCGATCTCCAGAAGGTACCAGGGTTTTGGTACCTGTGTCCTCAACCCTCATATGTGCTGGAAGTTTTGCCTGTGCGTGTGCTGCACCCTCTCTCCGCACCAGCAGGAAAGAGCAACTTGATATTTACCTCACATCAATGCTTGTACAAATGCCATTAATTATATTTTCCTCTTCATTTGTTCTCTGCTGTGGCCCTCAGAGTGTAGGCGGCATCCAGCTCTCCTCTCCGTCAGGTGGGCCCCGCGGTTGAGCTGCAGAATAGCAGTTCTTTGGTCCAGTGAAACAGACAAACTGTTCTTCTTTATTGTCACTTTACAATACATTGAAAGCATATCCTCAATTTATTTGTTTATTTTAGATAGCAATAACAATGACACTAGATTCTAGAGTTTTTGTCTTTCAAAGGGATTATGTAGTTGGCACAAGCTTGACAAAGCTGGAACCTAGTTGTCACCTTAACATGTACGTCAGAGGATCAAACTGGGAGAACCAGCCAGAAGCATCAAGAATAGGCTTGCTAACTGGCAGATTTTTGTTTCTTATTGTTCTTTTTTCTAATTTGCAGAACGTTTTTGTTTTTAAAAAGTACTGACTTTGTAAAGAATTAGATTATTCCGTATTTGGAATCACCTACACTTAGGGCAGTTGGAGATGTGAGTTGTTCAGGTAACTTGATCAGGAGTTACTGAGCTGATGAAGCTATAATGTGCCTAAATGCTACAGTTTTAAATAGCTGCTCATGTGACTTTGAGTCTGTTTGCATAAACTTCCTGCTGTTGCTCGTCCACCGCTTGTGCAGAAGTTCTTGCTTAGCAGACTACCTGTGATTTTAGTGAGAAGATTGGGTAAGTCCACATCTCTAGACCTTGAGCCCAGCTGGTACTACCTGTTAACGTGCTCTTTTACCTGTAGCCTACCATGAGGTTTTTGCACAAGACAGGATGTGCTGGAGGGAGGAATTGGATCAATTTAGTTATCCTGATCAGCAGCTTGATTTGCCTCTACAAAGGAAAGATTTACTCTATGTTCAGGGCTCGCAAACCACTTCTGTCTGTGACGCTTAGCTGAATGCACGAGCTGGGGAATTCATCTGGGGAGCTTCACATGCTTTGTGCATGCAGGTGAACTCATTTAACCAAACGCACAAGGTCAGGTACCAAGTATGGGCGTGACCAGAAGGCCTGGCTAACGCTACCTTCCCCGTGGCTAGTAATGGCGTTTCTCATAGGAATGGCATTTCCTAGCCTGAGAGCCATCAGCTCGGGGCAGGGCTAGAATCAGTGAAAACACTTGTCACCGATGTTTCACCTTTCACTGTTCAAACTGTACTTGGCTTAGAGAATGTAAAACGTTAAAAAAATGCAAATGTGCTGAAGATCAGAAGTGCCTGGAAAAGAGCTATGCTTCTTATTACCAGTTCCCATTTCTGATCTACATGTGTACTTGGTGCTTCCTGAAATCAAGAGAGTGGGATCTCTGGAATGACAAGTGTGTGTGTAGAGATGTGCAGATTCTGGTGTGGGATCAAGTGAGTTGCACTCGGTTGTCTGCTGGTACAGTGTGGTGAAAGCTGTTGCTTCTAAGAAAAGTTATTTCAGGAGAAGAGCAGCCAAAATAAGTATGCTGCTTTTATCAACTCTCATGTATGAATGACTTTTTCGGACCCCCTCAATTGCCTGGTTTAGCAATAGGAAAGCTAATGTATTAAGCATCTGTGTGTAATGCGGCAACTTTCATTACCTTAAATATGAGGGGAAGTCAAAGGCACCAATGAGAAGAGCGAGCTGATTTTACTGGTCACTAGAATGATGCAGATGGGAGCACTGTGACAAGAGAAGCAGCACATGCTGGCAGTAATGATACCCCGCAGTTTACTTGGTCTGTGTGGTAAAAGGTGTCAAGAGACTCGAGGTTTGCATGTCCCAGCTTGTTCTGAAAGGATGTAGAAGTTGTCAGTGGAAGAACAAGAATGGTAGAGATTTGCTTTGAGACTGATTGCTTCACCTCCAGTAATCCTACACAGATCTATTTGGCCTGACTCAGGTTAGATAACTTTTTACTGCCTTGTGAGAATTATAGGAACTCTTTGGTTTTGTCTAACCTGTGTTTCACGCTACTTTCATTCACCCACCACCTAATGGACGTGGTTGAGTTGATGAAGTCAGGATTACTTGTGCAAGTGAAGGATGATTTGCAGCCACAGTAACACTGGCTAGGGTCCTTAGCTGGCAAATTCAAATGGCTACTGTTAAAGGGATGATGTTGTTTGTGTGAGGCTGATAAAAGGATAAAATAAAAATTAAGGGTTAGAACTGCTGTATTGTCAAATTGCTAAAGTTTTGAAAATGGAGACTATAATGTACTTTTTTTTTTTCTTGGCATGTTACCCTGTTTATCTCTGGGTTCTTTTTTCAGTCTTTCTTCTGAGTCTGTCCACGATGTTTTTCTGCCACCTATTGCCATAGTAGCAGAGTGCGATCAGTGATACAAATTCATAACAAAAGCACGTTTTTTTCCTGCACTTTCTAAAGTTGCTGCTTTTGAGCAGGAGAAGAGTTCTACTTGGGATTTATTTTTTTTTTCCCCTTTAAATGAAAAAAAGAGATTAGTTGAGTTTTGCCGATTGGGTAGGAATTTATTTGGAAGAGGACTGACAAATACTGTTTGGAATGGGAGAGGAGGAAAATTTGTAGTGTTCCCGTGCCCACATGAAGCTGTTTTTTGTGCTGGAGGATAGTTAGGCTTCAGCTTTTGTAAGATTTGTTGTGATCACAAGGGTCGGCGTGTCCCAGAGCAGCACAGGCCAACTGACCATTGTGCTCATGACACTCTTGTGGTGTGAGGTTGCCTGTACCTTTGCCAGGTATGGATGGGGCTTGTTCTCACAGAGCAAGTGCAGAAATGAGGATATGCAGGAGCCTTTCAAGAGGAGACCAGGTTTTGTTTCCTGCAGCTGCTGTGAAGAGGAGACTATGACTTTACTGAGATCAATGGGCCAAGAAAGCGAGACTCGGCTTTCCCGTAGCGACGGATAGACTGGGAGCTACATCTGGCTGTGCAGATCTGTCTGCAATGGCCTTACAGATAAGAGGACCCTAAGGTAAAGAATTTTCAGCCATTTGAGAAAAGTGTGCTGTGCAGCAATTTTATTATATTACTCCAGGAAAGTGTTTCTTGTTTTTTGTTTTTCATTCCCCTCATTCTGAGACCTCTGTAAACTGGGTGCATTCTAGGTTTTCTCTTTTGACCTCTCGTCATGAAGACCACAGAGTGAGGTGGAGCTCATGAAGTGATCTCACTCTTCCATTTTTTGGGGTCTATCTCAGGCTGTTTGGGCTTCTAATATACAGAGCATGCTGTGAGGATGAACTACAGCATGGTAGGACTCTCCATTAGCCCTGCAATATATTTCAATACTGCACAGCAGAGCAGCCAGGCTGCAAAGGGGAGTCACCAGGGCTGTCAGTGTTACTCATTGCGTACTCACGGACAGAAGAAATGGAAGCTTCATGTCTCTCCGCCTGAGGTCAAAGAGGTAGAGCAAAGTTCATAGGTGGTTTTCCATTTGATTTAAGAATTTAAATTTGTAACCTGAGATTTATAGTATTTTTTAATTCATATAGTTTCTTCATTACACCCCCTCCTCCAGCATGAGAAGAAAACAGCAAAAAGCTCTAGTGTGTTCTTGGCTGCTATTCAAAAATGAACAAACAGTTTATGAAAATAGAGCATTTGAGCATAGTAACTGTGAAAAATATTTGCTATTTGATTCAGAAGAATAAGGAGTTACTACTTTTACTCTTGTGGCTGTTACTACTTTGAAAAAGAAATGTGGAGAGTGACTTTTAAATAGGTGACAATTTATTTGATGAATGGCAAATCAAAAATGTTCTTTTTTAAAAAAAAAGTTTAGGATATTTTTCTCTTGCCATTAGAGGTAATCAGTCTGCAGTGACTAATTGTCACTTTAGCACAGCAACCAAACCTTTGAGAGGGAATATTGCTGCTGAGCTTTGGTGGGCAGAGGTTACCGGAGGTGATTACAGCTGCTTTCAGTTGAGTGCAAGCCGTGGGAGGGAAAATGAAAAAGAGGATCTCCAAAGACCACTAGTAGCCAGCATTTGCAGTAAGCTGGGCTTGAAAGGGAGATAAAAGTGATGGGTGAAATGCACTGGACAGTAGCACCTGCTATTATTCTCTGGAGAAGGGAAAGGAAGACCAGGAGTAGCAGTTTTGAGGGAGACCGGGGTATGGGCTGTGGCTCTTAACATGGATTTTTTTTTCACAGTTCGCTTATTTATGTACTAATTCACATACCATTAACTGGAGTTAAATAGAGGAGCTTATGAGTTGGGCTTTCACTAACTGTAGCAAGGATGTAGCTGAATGTTTATGTCCTGTTAGGCTTAGGCAAAATTAAATCCTGTTATCACGGTTTGTAGTTTCTATTTTTTACATGTTTCCCAGGTCTGAGAGTCTGCATGTCTTCCTCAGGTTATTTATCTGTTCACATTTTTCCCATTAGCTGTGTAGATAAAACTGAATGTAGTTGTTTTTTGGTTTTCTTTGTTTCTAAATATATCATTCTTTAAAGACATTTAGGAAAAAAACCCCACACTAGATGATTGATGAAAATTATAATGAGAAAGAGAGGTGCCAGTATCTACTCTGCAGGCTGAATATGCATGTCACAGTAAAAAATGCACAGAAAGTATCCCATATAATCCCAAATCCAGGAAACTTTCCCATACCTTGTAAGGGGGTTTAGCAACAGGGGCTCTTTGTTACTTGCTCCTTTGTCTCCCCAAATCTGCCTATACAGAAAGAAGTTTTACTGGAAAGATGGAGGATGCTCTGACACAGTTTGAACTCTGTTCTGGTTGTATAGCACTTTTTGGAAAGCTGTGGGTTAGATTTGTAACCTCCTGGTTCCTGATGCTGCTGTGATGATATTAAAGGGAGGTGTCCTTTGAAAGAGAAGATTGTACTTTGAAACAGATACAGGTTTCCAAGAGAGAAGTGAACCCCTGCTGCTGTGCTGGTGTCCTGCAGAAGAAGAGGAAAAGCTTCAGGCTCATCCCTTATCCTGAGGATTTCCCATGAGCTGTTTGGCTCCAGCTTCTCCCTGCCCTTGAAACTGGTTTTCACCGCCCTGTCTTGATATCTGTGCACAGATATAAAATGAAATTGTTACAGCACCTAATTTATAAAGGGATAAATCGCTTCTGGGATGCAAACCTGAAGTAACCGACTGTCTAGGTAATGTATTTGAGAAGGCGAATGTTTACTAGAGTAAGGAATAAATATTTGTATCTTGGAATAGCTACCAGTGAAGTTTGCCACAGGCATCTTCTATAAAGAATGAAGCAGGGAATCATGCAGTAAAAATATTGCAGGTACGTGATTAAAAGCTAGACTGAGAGAAGTTTTAAAGATTGAGAGGCACATCTGCAATAGCTCCAGCAAAAATTCATAGTCCTGTGCCCCAAAAGGGTAGAACCATCTGAGGGGATAAAACAAGGGTTTGGGGATAGGGAGGATGATGTTTTGTTTCTGCTGATGTCACTCTTAGAAACATTGGAATGGTTTTAGTTGAAATCTAAATCAGGCACTTTTCATAGATTTACTTTGTTGCTGATTAGCTGGAATAGTTAAAATAGGCAAAGCAAAAAGTGACTGAAAATCAAGTCTAATAAGAAGCATCAGGTGAATGTAATGATATGAGTGGTAGTATTTGCATGTAATAATAATTACATAATAATAACATATTACAGTATCATAATGTTACGGTAATAGTTTTCCCTTGCATTTTTGGGTGGGTGGTTCCAAGCCTCAGGAATAACGGACCCTGCCACAGTAAGTCCAGTTCAAGTTGCACCCTTGATAAATTCTGTCTGGAATAGGCATTATGCTTTTGCTTTTTATGTGGTTTCAGGTGAACTACTCATCAATTCTCTTTGGAAGAAAAATTGAGTTTGGGGAGTGGATGCTGAAGAGGGGTTATAAGAGCCTCTGCGATCCCTGTTGCTATGGAGACTTCTCTTGCTGTGCTTCAGCAGAGACTCCTTGTCTGGTTTTGGCTGAGGGGCTACTTGGGTTTTAAAAGAGAGGCACTGGGAAAATAATCATTTACCCTGTCTGGAAATGTGTGAGATGCAGTGATTTATACCTGAAATGCAAGGGCCTGATGCTCTGTGGATATTGTGTGCTGGAGTGTTCCTCAGATAAATGCTGGAGGAGGTTAGCCAGTGTCTTTAAACATCGAGTGTGTCAAGGATGTTAAGCTGATCCCTATTTAGGGTGAAACTGGTTGGTACCAGCCTTTTTACTGTTTGTTGTCCCCATGTGGAACAAGAGCTGTTTAACTGAGTGACTAGGTGTCATGTTTTGCTTTTCACTGTGAGCTACATTTGCTCAAATGCCAGCTGGTGTATATATCACTGATTGTTTTGAACTTCAACAAAAGTGTAGATGCATCAAGATGGGATGTTATGGGCAATAAGTTAGTATTTCAGGCATGAATGAACCCAAGCAATTAGAAAGGATTTTAAATGGTGTTAGTTGTGTTACAGGCTTGCTATTGAGCAGGTGCCATGAGCACTGAAATGAGGGTTTCATTCTTTTCATATTTAATAATTGTTTTCTTATTTCTGTGGTGTTGGAAAAAGTAAGTTGGCCACTTCTTTGGAACATGTTTCAAGAGCTAGGAAACTGTATACTTTTCTCCCTCTCACGCCCAGAAAAGATGCTGGTAAGTGCTGCTGACTGCTGTAGGCTGATAGAGGTGAGCCTGCTGCAGCAACGTGTCCTCAGGTCCAGCCGCAGGAAGGCTGAGCCCACATGCCCCAGAGGCACATGTGCACACAACACATATGTACATTTATGCACAAGCAGCCACGCAGACTGACACAGGAGGAAAATGTAGCACTCGTGCAAACCCAAGGAACACCGATGGCCTTATCCTCTTCCCCTCACTGGCGGCTCAGGATAGAAGCCCTTTGTTCAGAAATATATGAGCATTCACATGTGTGCACATCAGTATGGGTCCCTCTGTGGTAGCTGGTCTTAGACACCCAGTCGATCCAGTAGCTGGCCCAGGATCCTCTGGTCTCCCCATTGCTTCACACACAGACACACAGATCTAGATGAGCCTCCCCAGTTGCTGGCCTGGAACCAGTATCTGAGCTCAAACCCCAAGGTCTCTCCAGCAGCTGGCTTAGCTCTTCTGGTGCTCCGCTAGCTGACTTTCAGAGCCCTCTCGTGTCCCCTGGTTATGTGGCCCACTTATGGCCATACCAATACTTGCCTCCTATTCATTGATCCTGCTTGCTGGCTGATCTGGTTTGGTGTTCAGTAGTGATTATTAGTGCCTTTTCTCCTCTTTTCCCTCTAGTCTCCCACACTTGTTCCTCTCCAAACCCACCTTTATCGCCCGCCCCTAAACACACCGTAACAAGTTTTGTACAATCCCACAATGTTCATCCCCTGCATCCCACAGTGACTCCCTTACCCTGGACTGAACCCCCACAGCCTGAAAGGAGCCCTGGGGAACCTCTCCCACTGACTCACGGATGGGGACCCCTGGCCCACGGGGCTGAGGCACCCACGTGACAACCTGGGGAAGGGTTGGGGCAGGGGCTCTTTTCTCCGAGTAGGTTATTGGGTTTCCTATGGCTGCTGTTGTCTCTCTCTGCTCCTTCGTCTTCCTGGAGGTGAGCATGTAATCACATTTCCTAATATAAGCTACAAACTACACTTCTTTTTGATAATTTGGGTATGATGAGGCTCTGAGATCGTAAAGTAGATTGTGTGTTTACTGATGGAAGTATCAGTGTGAAGTGTTTTGCAGAGAAAACACAAAAGTGGATTTTATGTACATCCTGTATATTTAAGGAAAAATCCTCAAATGATCAAGATAGTGTTTTGTTTTCTTGATGTACTACTGCTCATCCCTGCCCTACAGCCCTGGGCCGATCCCAGGGTTTGCAAATGACTGCAGTCTTGGGCATCCAGTATAGGTGGTCACTGGGGCAACAGCTGAACTGGAAGCCCAAAGACTTGGGACTTCCGTGTTATGTTTCCTATATTTGCTGTCTCAATATCCAACAAGGAAGGAGTTCTCAAAATATTCTGAGTGGGCTAAGTACTGCTAGAAAGTGTGCAAATGGCAGAGATAACAGTGAACCAATTATTGTATTGTACCTCTCTTCATTTCACTGCTGATTAAATGCTATCCCTTTAGGAAGTACAGCCTCTTGCTTTCCAAACAGTACTGTAAGCCTTTTTTATTTTTAGTGTCTTTAAATTAGATTTAGCAGCTGGAAGCAGGGACAAGAACGGGTGCCTTGTAGTCAGCCAGCTTGCATAGAAACATTGCAAAGAGAAGAATATCCTGGACTGGAAAGCTGACTAGATAAGAACTTGCATCACCTCTCATGTTAAGGCGTTACATCAGCCGGACAATGCCAATGGCAATTATGGTAGTAACAAAAGCAATAGTGAGGCTGAAATGATGATGGCAGGGAGAGCTCTAATTGCCTTATTCTCTGCTCATGGTCTTTTACTGTCCCTGGGAATTGCTGGGAGATTGCTGTGGACTCCTGCCTTTGTAAATGCTTTATTAGTTATGATATTCAGTACTGCAATTTACGTTGCATGCATGACCAGTCTGGCTTATTTCCTGACAAATGTGGTCCTTCCTTTTGTTCTGCCAATTCTCTTGGGGGAAAGGAGGGGGAATGTAATTTTTTTTTTGTGGACAGAGACTCTGTTTTTAGTCTGCTTTTTTTCTACCACCTTTGCTTTGACAGACAACAGAGTATGTCAATTCCATGCAAGAACTCCACAATTTCTTCCAGAAGGCCGCTAATACGAAGTGATGTTGCTTCTCGTGTAACCTGTTGTGTCTTTCTCTACATACCTTGTGTCACTTGGTTTGTGTTCAGACTCCAGCAGGCCTTACTTTGTTGTGTATCTGCATTTCTGAAGGCATAACTGGATCGCCTCTCTGATACTGTAGAACAAAACCAATGTCAGTCATGCAAGAGGCCAAAATACGTTTTCTGCTACTTTTGCCTGAATTAATTGGGAAAAGTGAAAAATTCTGAGGTAGGGTGGGTTTTGTTTCAATTTAGTGTCTGTGGTTTTAAGCAACATCTAAACCAGAGAGGGTAGTCTAATTTGCCTTTTCTATTTGTTGTATTAGACTGTTTATTTCCCTTAGCCTTTTCAGAGCAGCATTAGCTAAAACCCTTTTGGGACTGTGCCAGTCTGAATCAGGTGCTCTTTGTGCCTTTTGGTTTGCCCCAGCTTTATTTTAAACCTGTCCTTCGCTTACAGGTCTGTCTTGTCCCACAAGGTACCCCATTACTTAATGTACCTAAGCCCCCCTTCTCAGTACCACCATCTCCTTCATGCCTGCCCTTTGCATACAGAGCTCCTAATGAGTCTCTTTAATGAGCCAGCTGGCTCTGTGCCTACTAAAGCAACCTCTGCTGCTGCTGTGTCCTGTCCTCAGAGGCATTTCTACTGCAGGCTCATCCACTATGCAAGAGAACACAAACGTGCCCAGATGGATGATGTCGTTCCCCGAGACTCGCGTCCCCAGCACAAGAGCTGCTGCAGTGGAGGTGAAGCTATGCAGCAGTGTCCCTTTGGGCCTTTTCTCGCACCTTTTTGTTTCTCTTTGCTGTTTCAATTTAGCCATTCACACCTGAAAGGGATGAAGGCCAGGGACACACACACAAGGAAGTAACAACTCCTTCCCCTGAATAGGTGATCACATGTGCTGCACCCTGGCCAGTAGCACTGCCTGTTCCTGGACTTCGGCATGTTGAGCTTAACATGTTGTTTTTTTGAAAGTTTTGTTACTTTAGCTTGCCTTTTGCCTCAGTGGTTAAGATTGCTGTCCTTCTACTGTACTGTACCCTTTTTAAGACACTTAGCAGTGAAGTAAGATGTAGCTTGTATGAGAGAGAGATGGACGAGTGAGTGAGTGCGTGTGAGTGAGCGCATATGGACAAGCGAGCTCGTCTGTACCTTGGGCAGTGCAGGCTCCCGACACACTCTTCCATCTTGGCTGCCCCTGTATGTGATGCTCCTGATTGCCAGAATCAAGAAACCACCTTGCAGACCTCTTTGCATCCCACCCTGCCATCCTCCACAGCAGTCGCTTGGCAAGTGCTCAGAGCAGCCTCTGCAAACTCCCACTAACCTAAAGCCTGTGGCCACCAAGGGAAGCGAGCCAGCCCCAAACTCACCGATCTTCCTTGCCTTCCAAGGCTCCTGTCTCTCCTGGGCAAAGCAGCTGTGCCACCTGCCCTGTTTGATTGCCCTTTGTTTGCTACCCGTTTGTACTCCCACCACAGAGAGAGAAGTGTTTGTCCTCTTTTGTTTGGATTGCACAAACACCTTGTGATGGTTGGATGTAGCATCCATCTGTTTTTTGCAGAAAGCTCGTGAGTCTATCTTGTGTAGGTTAAATCTGCAAAACTACACATACATGTACAGTTACCTGGTGTATGTGACTGCTCATTGTCAGGAAATTGTAGTGGGATATTGCCATGTACACTGCTCTTTAACATGTCCATATGTTTTTGGAGCACCTGTTTTAAAAGATACAGTTCTTGTTTTGCCTGCTTCGCCCAAACACTGGTGCATTAATAGGAAAAGGGAACATTGCAAGGAACATCACGTACAGGTCATCAGAAATACTATAATACTTACAGAAAAAGCTGCAGACCTCAACAGTGTATTACAGAATGTTCTTTTACTTCACTTATAACATTTTTTATCTATTATCCTTATTTTCATCCAGTACAGTCTTTTAGTGCTCAGGCTAGATTTGGCTAAGCTCAGTGTTCTCTGTCTGCAATTTAATTTGAAAAAAGAAATAAATAACCACCACACTGAAATTATTCTGACTGTAGCAAGCTTCTGTGATAGGACAGCAAAGACATCATTTTGTTTTATTTGTGTGTTTTTTTAAAACACAGCAGAAGGAAAGAATCTTGTTAAAGGAGATACTAAAACGTGCAGTTGGCAAAGGCTGATACCATATGATGTGGTACCAGCCTCTGGAGACTTATTTTGATTATTTTAAACATTTGAGAAAGTAAAATTGCCCTTTGGATTCCAAGGGAGCTAAACCCCACTGAACTACTCTTTGGATTCTGTGTCATCAGTAATTTCTTAGAGCTTAACGTGGACAGACATGAATAAAAAGCTGTCTCAGAATACCTTGTATTTGTTGGGGCTAATCCAATGGTTAGAGGTGATTGACCATGTAATTTGCATTTTTTTTATCACAGAACAAAGACATTTCTGTGTGATAGGGTCTAAAACTAAGAAATTATAGGTGGAAATGTCTATGAAGAGCAAATAGAGCCCTTGAGCCTCTGGTGATTATATACACTGATAGTACGTTGTCTGTTCTTTAAATATCGTGCAGAGAGCTAACAAAGTTGGTAGCTGTCTGCATAGTAGAATATTGTTACAATTATATGTATCTTTGCATCACTGAAAAAGTGTTGTTACCAGTGTCTGTCCATAGGTTCTGCAATTTCCAGAGAGCAGGTAACTTTGCAGTTCTGAGAATCTGATACTGAAAGAGACTTCCTTTGATTTTTGTCTGGAGGGGTGGAGGAAGAACATAGTCTGTAGGTGAATCAGGGTGAGTTAGGCTGCTCGCAGGCTGTCTGCGAGGCTGCCCTGTGGGCTGGGAGACAGGCAGGCTCTGAGTCTGATTCAGTCTTTGGTCAAGGCCACCTTCACATGTTGTCTGATTATATCTACACAAATGAAATTTGTGTTATAATGGTCTTTTGCACCTGGTAATGGAGCCATAGTGTATGGTGGCACTTGAATTGAACCACTGCGCTCTGGGGACAAGCATATTGGCATAGCATGCTGAGGTTTTCTGGTGCCTGGCCAAAAAGTGATGGGTGCTTTATCTACTTGGTTTAATGTAATAGCACAGTCATTTCTCCTAAACATTGATGCTTTTATCATTAAACTTGTGTAACATCTTTGATTTCACACGTACAAGTTACTGCCACCAATGGAAAAAAATCTCTTCTTTCCTCTGCCTTCTTCAACCTCTTGTTTTGTAACCTTTAACTTAACACTGGGGGAAGAGCAAGACTTAGTGAATATCAAAGGAGCTATTTAAGTATCTGATAAGCATCTCCCCATCATACATGTACATAAAGCTTAGCAATGAGTGATGTGCAACTCTTACACCTGATGAGGTGTGCTCCAGGCAGTGCTGAGTGTTGTAAATGTGTGTGTGAAATGTGGCATTTGACTGGGTCCTAACTGAAAAGTGGTTTTCTTACCAGGAAAGAGCATAGTGACGGTCCTCATCTTCATCGTCACCACCTGTTGCACTGACAAAGACACCGAGGGGAGGACATTTGTCTTGAGACCCCACTGCTTCCTCTCCTTGTCACCATGGGACACAGTTTTTCTTATTTTTTCTCACTTTACCTGTTTATGGGATTTTTTATACTCTAAATTAAATTTGAAGTCCATGTATGTTATAAGCTATGGAGCCTGTGAATAAATTTTTGTGTGTTTAAACCAGCATCCACATCCTTTGGGCAATGAATGGAAAGTACTCGGACAGCACAAAGTTTCTGAACCTGTTTCTGGTCTCTCATTCTGGATAGTGGCCAGGCTCAGACTAGTCAGGACTATGTAACTTTGCTTTTTACCTTAGGTTTACTTCATGCTTATAGTAATTCTAGAGTGGTTTCCTTAGCTATGTCTTGCACTAATTTACTGTTCTTTTCTTCTTCCCTAACTTACAGTTTTAATTACGTTTTGAACTAAAGATGAGCTTGTATTGTGTGTTTTGGATCAATAATGTTTGGATTCGTACTTCCCCAGCATTTGGAAGCCTTCAGCATGTCCGTATAAGTCACTCTCTTCATTTTTCATGAAGTTGTCTGGAGAGCTTATAAGATTTCTTATAAGAGAGCTTCAGATTTCTGAAGTCCAGAGACCAAAGGAAACAGTAAAAGAAACTAGAGGACATGAAGGCTATAGCAGAAGGAGCACTGGTTGTCATGTGCTTACATGTCCAAACAGCTGAAATTGTCAGAAATTCTGAGTGAGTTTCTGAGTCGTTGTCCTGAGAAGCCGTACAGATGATGTTCACTGTCTCCTCAACATCAGGCTTAGGGTGTCACCCAGTAGAATCATTGTCTGCTCTTGCAGAATTGTGCGCTAAGTGACTTAAAAAGGTAACATCGCTGCTGAGGGAACCCTGTGATCTTATGTCAGTGCTCCTATTTGTGGTCTCTCGTTCTAGACAGTGGCCAGGCTGTACCTTTGGAAGCTCTAGAAATCAAATTTTCATATCCTTTTATTTAAATCAAAATAAACGACACACAAAACCTCCCGCTTCTATTTTGCTTCAGCTATTTTTAAAACAAATGTAGATTTTTGAAAATGATTCACTACGTTGGAAGAGTCTTAATTAGAAAATCCCTGCTGGCTGTTGAGTGCTTTTGGTTAATCTGATTAATCGTATACTACCACTGTGTGGCATAATTCTGCCGCGACTTGGGGAGTCTTTTGAGCAATTTGCTGCTGCTCAGGGGTTCCCAAAAGTTTGATTATAAACTCAGACCATCACGGGAGCATGCAAAAAAAAAAAAACACCGTAAAAATCATTCCATGCTTTTTTAACTCTGACAGTTGCAAATCCTGTAAAGAACTGGAATAAAGACTGAAATCTGACTGTAGATATGGAGGTGAGCTAGAGGAAATTACTTTGGACTGTGGAGCACACAGCAGTCAGACTGAAGAGTTTCCTCACATCTTTTTCCTGCATTCTTGATTCTGTTTTGTTGCTAAACCTCCTGAGTACAGTCAGAGCTACTGTTTTGAGAGCTGCCTTTTTGGTGTGGTAACTACTGCAACAGCAGCATGTAAAAGCAGGCATAGATACTAGTGCTGTGTTACTGGTGAGCAGGGAGTGTTAAATTACAGACCTGTACTTCAGCAATACTTACCCAAGAAACATACACTAGAAAGTGCCATATATCTCACTGAAGCAGTGGGGAACCTTGGTTTGATCTTAAATATAAATGAGAACTTTTGATTTGTTGTGTTTATCTTTCATGTTATGAAGTTAGCCATAGAGATAGCTACCCCAGCCGGAATAGAGAGGGAGCTTCTCTGGTCAAAATAAAAAAAAAGAAGCTACGTACAGGTTAAGAGCAGCTTCTGTGTCAGATAATTGCCATCTTTTTAATGTTCTCTGTCTTAAGGAGAGGAGGAAATTGGCAGCACATGATGTTTAATGTCTTGAACTGGAAAATGAAGTGACTTAGGTTTGAGATCCACCCAAGAGATGGGGAGATGGGCAGACCTGTAGCTGACGCCAGAACTGTGGGCACTGAACCCCTTGTGCACAGGCGAGGAGACCAGCACCTGGCTTGCTTTTTCACTGTTTATCACAGGGAGGGCTGAGAGAGATTTCTCTGCTCTGTTACCTGAGAAGCAAAGGCTTACACCAGGTAACAAGTGGCACAGAAAGAGCAGTGTTATGGTGAGGTGCAGAGAGAACGGGGGGTAGAGCAGAGAGAACGGGGGTAGAGCAGAAGAGGCTCCTTCTACATAGAGGTATGTGGAGGAGAAAAAGCAGATGGGGTTGTTACTCAAAGGCCTGATGTTTCAGCATGAAAGAGGTAGTTTCCTATACTTTGTTCTGTCTGGAAAAGAAACATTATGCTGATAGGCTGTCAGCTATTACAATGAATCACTGTCCCAAGTAAATAAAGCTGCCGGCCTCCCTGTTCTGTGGGATGTTGCAGCAGGTAGTATGCTTTGTGTGTGTGGATCTAGTTCACGTTGAAGGCCTTGCTTACTTCTCATGAGGATTTTCATAGCAAGATTTATAGGGAAGTCAATCACCAGAGGAAAATATCTTCAGAATAGAATAGAAAAGGTGCTCAAAAATTACCAATGTGACTTTATAACAGGCTAACTTTTTATTTGTTTACTGCTGCTAACAAGGACAGCAGCTGATATTTTTTGTAGCGTCTGAGTTCAGGAATTGTTGGCAGATCAGAGTTCTCCTTTATGGGTTCAATTTTGACCTCAGAACTGCAAGAAACGAGGTATGGGCCTTTGCTTTCTTTTTTTTTCTTTTCTTGCACAAATGAGTAGGTGTCAGAAAACTCAGTGTCATGCCTGGAGCAGTGGGACTGTTCTATCCCATCTGTGTGGACTCACAGTATGGAAGTATTCCATGCTTCACTGAGAGTAGAAGCATGCTGAAGTATTTATCATCGTATTTTGAAAGGTGCAGAGTGAGGAATAGGACAGATTTCCCTAATCTATTTGTTTTTCATATATTCCCCTGTGGTTTTAGGTGTGTTTTTGCTAAAGATCACAAAAATGTAAATCAGTTTTGTCCGCAAAAAGCAAAATAGAGGACTCCGGGTGATCCTGCCACTGATAGCAGGCAAAAAACCAAAAAAGGCAATTGTGCTGGTGTTTTACCTCCATCTGCTCTGATTGCAGGCTGTGTGATATTGTGTGGAGGAGGTGCGATGATAATCCAAATAGATAAGTTTAAGGCACAAGCGTAAAGGTTTTTAGGTAAATATGCTGGAAAGTGCCCCTGAAAATAGCTAAGTACTGTAATTCCAGCAAATGAACAGGAGAGCTGTGCACACATGGCAATGTTAATGCAGTATTTGTCTCAATGACAGCGTGATTAGAGTCACAAAACTTAGCTTTGAAGATTACTTAGTAATCACATTTGTTGCAAGCTCTGCTTTATTTTGTATTTTGTTTACTTGTATTGTAATAAATATAAGTAATATCCTATCAAGTTTGTGCTAAACCAGCTATATAATAATACAGATCAAAGAGTACTGAACAGCTCTCATGTTGAAGAGAGGTCTGTGTTCTCAACCTGAAAACTTCTCTTTCTCCCCCTGCCTGCCTTTTTTACAGGTGTTTTTAAAAGAACTTACTGCCTCCTGTATCATATTTACCTGTCATTACTTTTCAGAGTGGTGACTCTTGTGGGTGTTTGTTGTATTGAAATGGTAACTTCAGATTAGGTTGGGTTTTTCTGCTTCATCCTCTGAAAGGATGCAAAGACCAGCTGTAGAGCAGTTCTGTGAAATGTGACTACTCCAATACAGCTTTAGTAATAGGTATTGAAAATGGTTTACAAAAAAACCCAACCCAACAAACCAACCATGAGCAATTTGAATAGGGCAAAAATGGAAAATTATGTATTGTAGCCAACAAAAGCAGCATGAAAACAGTCATCTTCATGTAAATCTTCATGATTTGAAGTATGATAAAGAATTACTAGAAACAAAAAAATGACTAAGAGTATTGATTTGAACAAAGAGGAGGGGGCGTGCATTTCTTCAACATTTGTTCTGTTTCCTGGCACCATGAAATGGCTAAAACAATAAGTAAACAAAGCAAAAGTTAGAATAGAGGAAGGGAATTATTTTAGTGCCAGTTGCATTGGATTACGGTTTTAAAGTATTTTCAGAACAGTGTGAATCTGGTAATTGTGTTATCAGTGTTCATTTAAATGTGCTTGGAGAAAATAGTAATTTAAGCAGATAATGCCTTCTGGTTACTCGGCTGGGCTGCAGAGAGGAGCACAGGGGTGTCTTAACACTGATCACACTGAGGTGAAGTCAGATGATGTGAGGAATGAGCTGTCAACAGAAGAAGGGTCTGCTGCAGCTTGGGCTAGGTCCTTTGTTGCAGAGAAAATTAGAAATAGTCATCAGGTCAATACAGATCGAGCTCTGAGTCTGTGCCTCTGCGAGGCTAAAGCTGTGCTTTTAAACTCCCCAGAGAATTTGTGCTTGGCACGTGCGAGGTGCATAAAAGGGGGCAGTCTCTTCCTCTCTTCCATTTTGTCCCCTTTGTATTTCAAAGGAAAATCCCCATCTCTCTGTTTATAGGTGGCATTACTCTTACTTACTAATCTAATGAAAGGGTTGAAAAAGCAGAGGAAAACTGTCCATCTTGTTCTCCTTTTTATTCAGTTGTCCATAGCAGAGAGAATTAGAGATGACCCTCAAGGACTGCGTCCCCGTCACTGCTTGTGTCACACTCTCAGCAGGATTGAGAAGGCGAGAAGGCAGCTTTATGGTCACTTTCATCTAAATAAGTTTTGGGACAGCCAAATTCATTGGCAGTGGCCTGCTTGAAGGATGAGAAGTGGCTTCAAGTCTCAGTTTTGTGTTTTGCTTTGGTTTTAGCTTTTCTAAGTAGACTTATTTATAACGTTAGTCTTCTTGTGTGTCCTACAGAGACTCTGTCGTCTCAGCAAAGCAAAGCTAGTTATGAAATATTTTACAACTAATTCATAAATCAGGCAGCCTAGGATCAGTGGACTGACAAAAAAAGGATATATAAAAATGCTTTCCAATTAAGTCTGCTCATTTCCAAGGAATGGAAATAGTCCTTTGGGTCATTTCTCTTAGTATATGGCATTAGAAAATTTATTTTTAATTTCCATTTTCTTTGCAGAGTCTCATCATCAGGTCACGTTAAAAACACAGAGACCTGAGAGAGTAGTGCTTTCCACTGACGTTTGTAAGGGAGCTCTGTGTACGCCAGCAGGCACAGCTGTGGTTCGTGGTTTCAAAACGCTGCGGAAGATAAAGCTACACAACTGCCATTAATATTGTTATGAGCTGTGTGGCAGAAATCACTGGCCAAATATTTGGCCTGGAAGAGAGTTGCTTGTCTTTTAAAAGCAAACAAGCAAACAAACAAACCCAGCATGTTGCAAACTAGATACAAAATAATTGATACATTATTTAACCATTTAAATTCAGAAAAAGCTGTTAACATACTGGTGATATTTGCTGCCTTGTACTGCCAGACTAACATTTACAAGCAGGCTTTTAAAGAGTAGTTAATAACAGTAATTATTAATGTATGTACAACTCAAACATTAATATTGCATTAACTTTTTTTGCATTTATGAACACACTAGATGCTTTATGAAATATTTTACAGTTGTCAGTGACATCTCTCTGTTAATATACTTTACCAATAAGGCTTGAAATTGTTAATTTACCTTTCCATCCTTGAAATACTAGGAGTTTTTGATTTATATGCTGTTGGAACACTGAGGCAAGAACAGAAAAATGAATAATCTTGGCTAAAAATAATTTTATAGGGATCAAGGAAGGGCTATGTCCTGTAAATTCTGCTTTAGGATGCAGGTGGGACACCTTTGCTCTCCTCAGTGTGGAGGTTCTCCTATGGCCTGCTGAGCGGCTCACACAAGCAATGGGAGAATAAATCAGGGTTTAACAACATATCTTTTGAGTTCCTACATAATGATTTTTTACATCGTTATAGTGCTAATTTTTGAAGTTAAATTTTTATTTTGTACGCTCCAGAGGCGATTGTAGACTCTCAGTAAAATCCTGTGTTGCTGTGTTTTCTTTCTTTACTTGCAATCTCAAACATCTAATGGTTCAATTCCAGGTTTGTTACTGTACTTATGAAGTCTTCCTAAAACTAGGCTTTTGAAGAAGAGACTTCTTCTGAAGGCACTTCTCATAAACGAAAGCTTTTGAAGTAGCATCATAGTTTGGGGTGCTCTTAGAGAGTCAGCACAAAGATCCAAATGGATCATGGATATGGAGCATTCACAGGTTTCTCCGGGCCTAGGAGTGAGTTGGCAGGACAGGGCAGAGGGTTGTTGTACAGCTCCCCATGCCTAATATTTTTATTTCTCTAAGAGAGCACTGGAGTGTTGCAGTCTGTCAGTATGTTGCTTGGCTTTTTTCTTAAAAAAAAAAGAAAAAAAATCACAGAATTGCCTAGATTGGAAAATACCTTTAAGATTATCCAGTCCAGTCATTAATCTAGAACTGGCAAATCCTTGACTAAACCATGTCTCTAAGCACTATGTCTACAGACTCTTAAATACCTCCAGGGAAGAGGACTCTCCCGCTGCCCTGGGCAACCCGTTCCAACGCCTGATAATCCTTTCAGTAAATAAACTTTTCTTAATATCCAATCTAAACTTCCCTTGGCGCATCTTGAGGACATGTCCTCTTTTCCTCTTACTTGGCTGAACAGACCTTGACAGCATCTGAAAGAAGTCCACATGCTAGTTTGCTACAACAAAGATGTTTTGAAACACAGGTGGCTGTTTTTCCTGCTGTATTTATATAATTTTCAAAATACGAAAGAGATGGTATTGTAGTTATGGAATCTAAAAGTATCATCACTGCGAAGCCTTCTGTTTGCTTATATTAAACTTGGTTTTAAAGCTTACAGAACAATTCTAGTGCGATTTTCCCCTGTATGCATCTGGTAGCAGACTGTTTAAAACGGTTACCTTCGATGAGTTGTCTCCCACTGGAAAATCAAAAAGAGCTGATGTAACCTTTGACAGTAGCTTGTGTTCTTCTGTGAAAGCCTCCTCATTAAGCATTGCTGGTGCAAGCAGTGGCACTTGAACACCTGAACAGTGTATTGCAGTTTCTCTTAGAAAAAGAGAATTTCTGCAGTGCCTGCTTCTTGATTTGTTTTTAAGTAAGATACCCTAAAAATCCC
Source organism: Apaloderma vittatum (assembly GCF_000703405.1). Taxonomy (NCBI): domain Eukaryota; kingdom Metazoa; phylum Chordata; class Aves; order Trogoniformes; family Trogonidae; genus Apaloderma; species Apaloderma vittatum. The sequence goes on along the minus strand of NW_009699196.1, from coordinate 8,377 downwards.
CTACCCAGATGGAATTGACACAAGAAAAACAACTTGTATACATATTCATTAGTTTGCCTAGAAGACTTTATGATAGTTTATTCTTAGTGTAAGCACACTGATGGTTTGGTTTGGGGACTTGAATGGCAGTTTGGTAATGTACTTGTGAGCAGTTTTTCTGTTAGATGATACTGTGCAGCATGTACAGTACTGATCTTTGCAAGTTTGGTGTTTTTTTGAATAATCCTAGGTTGTTTGCTTTTTTTCCTTGTGCAATTCATTTATCATATATTTTTAATAAAATTTCCTTGTTCACTTATTTTAATAAAACAGCCCAAATACTTTCCAAATCCAAACAATAGAACTGTGGGCTTTTTTAAGTTTTGGAATGATTTTGTATTTGTGAATGTATTTATTGAGTTGTTTTTGCAGTCACTGCTGATACAAATGAAATTAAAGCTGGCTAAAAATTCAAATAATCTTCCTCATGAATGCCTCAAAAAGATATTTTGAAGCAATTAAAATTTTGCCTGTATAAAAAAATAATAAAGTGTGTTTTGAAAAGGCTACATCTTCTGGTAGCTTCTTAAAAGTTTCTTCTGAAAGGTAGAAAAACCACTTCAGGAAGGAAGAACTTGGCTTTTTACATGCAACAGCTCAAATTGTCTAAGACCAGGAAAAGATGTGGAACTGGTTTGGGCTGCTTCTGTCTGATGCAGTATTGTTATTGTTGTCTAAGGATGTAAGCAAGGTAAGGTTTCTGAGGAGGAGTAATAGATTTTATCCTGTTGGGTGATGCAGCTGGAAAAGAGCAGCTACATGAGGTGGGAAGCAGACAAAAGAACTGTAAAATTGGATAGGGTGAAATCAAACTCCCCTAGTAATATAATAGTGTGAAGCAAAGACCATTTTTTCTTTTAGGATGCTTTAGTTGTAGCCTGCATTGTGCTCTCATGTAGATTCCAATAGTTGCTGAAACATGTAACTGAGACCTTGTGGGTAGCAGTTCAATGTACTTTAAGACTTTTCTCCTCATTCACACTCCATCAGGGGGAACTATGTCCAAATTGTAAGGCCTTGTCATATTTTGGGATTGGATTATACTAGTATTACTTAGGAGAGTCCTGTTTAACAAAATAAAAAAGCAAAGTGTAAGATATGTCTGTTTCTTCATCTGTAAATGGATACCATTTAGTTCCTTCATGGAAGAGCTGAAATTACTGTAGGCTTTCAGCAGATATTTTTGTTGCTACTTCATCTGTGGAAGCTGAGAGAAATTGCTGGATTGTTTTTATTTTCTATTTGTTTGTTTCCCTATGCTGTAGAGGGATTTGAAACATTTTCACCTGCTGACAAGTGTACATGCTGATGGATGATTCAGTACATGAGAGAAGCAATTACACAAATCTATCGTGCCAGCATTCTTAACCATTCTAACATGGTGATTTTTGTAGGAAAGTGAAAGGGGAAAAGTTAATGAGAAATGTAGGAATATGAAAGATAACTGTTGAAATACAAGTAGCACATGCATTGGTTTGTAGCAGTAGATGGGTCGAATGTTTAATAAGCAGACATCAGTGATACAGCAACTAACATCTTGGTTATTTGTGGATTTACTGCCTGTGTCACAACAAGAAATGTTGTATTACAGATGACTGCAGAGAACAGATGCAAAAACCCTGGGAAACAAATGAGCGTGTGCATAGGAAAACACAACAAGCTGTAGGTGATTTGATACACCCACTTGCTGATTTATCCCAATCAAACAAGTTACTGCCTGTGTGCAGTCCTCTTTGGTGGAAGAGGTGGGAGATGCATATATGGTTTTTCTCTCTCATTTTTGATGGCAGCTGCTGTCTTTTACAGGGTTAGTTGTATGCTACATGTGTCTTAGGTTCATTTAATTTTTACATACATGTGTCTAATACATGGTAGAACTTACTAAGTTATATATATTTATGTATAGCAGGAAAATGAAATATTTTTTTCATTTCACAAAATAAACCTAGAAACTAATTTTAGGTTACATTATTCCAACTTTGTATCAATTTTGTTTTTAAATTGAAAAATCATATGGAAATCAGTTTGATTTTATTATGCTAACAGACCTAAACCCCCCATATATCAGCAAACAGATTCTCTTCAGCTGCGTCCATCAGCAGAACACAAGTTTAAAATTTTATACTGCATATGGATGGTTGATGGAGTTTGTGTCATCAGCCCGTGCTAGGTCATAAGCCAATGCTAGTGCAAGGAAACGTGTGGCAGAGGTTTGGCAGTGTTTGACATCAGGTTTCAGTGTAGGGTATCTTCTACTGTGCCCAGCAACTTAGGAAGTCCAAATGTGGATGGCTGATTGTATTTCTAAGCCTAGGGAAGAAAAGGAGACTAACACTGAAAATGACCATGTCATCTTGCTTTTCCAGTAGGGCAGTCATTTGGGTTCTTGGAAGGTCAAAAGAAAGCTTAAATATTCTTTTCATATGAGGGGTGTGTTTGGGGGCAATATTTTGCAGTTTTACAGCTTGTCTTACTCCAAGAACTATTGTGTTAGTAGAGGGTGTCCAAATGTAGGATTTTTAAAACTTTTCTTATTCTTAAGGTCAAGAAAATTTTCAGTATTTCTTCAGTTTGTGTAACTGAATCTGGTTCCCTTCAGTCAATCCTAGGTGTCTGCATGTGTCTCTGGATTTATGATTTATGTGTCTATGGATTTATGATTAGATGATCTACTATCCATTGGCCTTGACGAGGAGATACAAAATATGGATCAAGCTGAATTTCTGGCCTTTTCTTTATAAAAAGGAAGCGGTAAGCAATAATACTAATTTTTCATAGTATCTTCTGTGAAGGCATTTGAAGGACAAATGGTTGTGTCCCATTTCACTAAGCCCAGTGCTATTCTGGGTTTAACAGTGCTGTATTGCAGAGAGTGGACCTGCGAATTGCAGTGTCTCCTGCTGAGAGGATTTCGAGCAAAGAAAAGAGAACTCAACTATTAAAGAGTAAAAGAAAGCAGACAAGAGAGTGGATGCTACAAGTCCTACAGTGGAGCTTTGTTAGAGGTGGGGGACTGTAGAAAAATGAATGAAAAGAAATTTTGGGAGACTCTCAATCAGGAATAGTTTTTGTGACATGCCTGATCAACAAAATTACAGATTTTACTTCAGGGCTCTATATGTTTCAAGGAAAAAAACAACAAACCAAAACCTCACTTCTTGCATTCAGTCAGGCCAGAAATGTTGCTAGGATCTTGATAGTGAAGCACCTTGCCTGCCCTGAGGTATCACGTGGCAACACATCTCTTCCCTTTGGCCAGTAGGAATAAATCTCATTTAGCTCTGTAAACTCTTGTTTCTTCAGTGAAATGCCTCACGCTGGTAACTAGACAAAATATTTTTCCATGGAAATTTTTTTAAATAGTATTTGGTTTAGGGTCATACTCATTTTTTCAGTTTGTAACTCATAGTGCAGACATGTGTCAGAGTCCTCAGCAATACTTTCTCCTTCCTAGCGAGTATTGTTTGACTCCATTCACAGGGCTGGGAGGGAGTGGAGAGAACCATTCATTACAGAGTCAGCTGTGGAGGGAAGAAAAATAAGCTTGTTTCTAAATGTAACGTAAATTAATCCCCCTGTGCAGGATGTAATAAGCATATGTATTTTCTGCCTGAAGACATCTGTGTATAAAGAATCAAAAGCAAATATGCCCAACTGGTGACCTGGTAAATGGCTGCATGGCAAAACTATATAAAGAATAAAATTTTGTTTCTGATAACCTAGGACTTTTTAGGAAGAGTAGCACAATCAAACTGATGCAGAAACCACATCAGATCTTTCTTGGTTGTGTCTTTTAACAGGTTAAGTTCTGCCAAAAACACCTTCCTCGAAATACTTCAGAAAATGATAAGAGAGAATGTGAGGATTAGGAATGTAATTGCCCTGGTGTTTCAGCAAGAGAAGTTTTTCCCGTTCGTCGTGCTGACAGAACCTGTGATTCTTTTAGTAAATTGTTTTTAATGAAAGGTTTTAATGGCTAAAGCCCCGTGTCTAACCATTCTTGTTGCTTCCTGCTGTGTGTTATTTATGATGAGGGCTGCCAGCTCTTTCTGCTGTCACTACACGGGACGTGGGCAGAGCTTCTCTATGGGGAAGGTTGGCTGGATCCCGAGAACCCCTTTCCAGATAGGAGGGAAATCGGCAAGCAAAGGAAAGCAAACTGTGAGGAGGAGGATGTTGCTTGTTTGTGGGCTTTGTTTTGATTCAATTACATGCTGAATAATATTAACAAAAACATAAGATGAACGTCATGCCCAGTTAATAGATGGGGCTCCATGAGTTAATTGACAAAGAACCGTATTTCTTCTTCTTTTTTTTTTTGTTTTGTTTGGATGACTGCATGGCAAATGCATTTGTTTCAGAAAACAGTCTCTGATTTCCATGCGGATCATCCTTCTGCTTGTTAAAGGTATTATTAAGAATCTTTCACATTATTTGAATTATTGCTAAGAGCTGGTATTTCAAAGCTATCTCAGCGATTGATGCCGGATCAACACTTTGTGTCTGGTAGTGAACTCTGAGGAGGGTACAAATTGGAAGAGGAGGAAAAATATTTTTGTGGCTCTGAATCAGACTAATGCACTCTGGTAATACTTTGTGCTCAGAGAATGTTACTTTTTGCAGGCACAGTGAACTCCAAACGCTATAAACTCTAGAAGGATGCCTGGGGAGCATGCTGTGTTGGACCGTTGTAATTACTTTTTCAATGTACTTCTGTGCAACTTCATGTACTGTTTTTCAGTGGTACTGCTCAAAAAAAAAAAAAGTAGGTGATGAATGGAAACAAACGTCCTTTGAATCCGAATACACTTGAATTGGTTTATAGTACATAGAGATTTTATTGAATGTTGATAGTTATGATAATGTAAGGATAAAATTAACTCAGTTTGACCTTGTTTGGAAGGCTTTATACATGTGTTTATTTCTAACATGAAAAGAGCTGCTTCTCATGCAGTGCTTACCTTTAATACTACTTATTTCTCTTTTTTACTTAAAGAAATTTGCAAAGGTAAAGCTGGGTGCTTACCTCCTGCTCATTCAGTCAACTAACGTCAGGTGTAGTAAGGGTTTTCTGTAGATATCACTTACTCTCTAAGAATACCAAAGATAGACTTTTCCTTTTTAAATGAAAAAGACTTCCTTTTCTTTTAGTGTTGAAATTCTGTGCAACCAGTATGGGATATTCTTTGCCACTTTGTAAGTGACACTGATGTTCCAGGAAGTACTGACCTACAGGAAACAGCAAGATGCTGCTTTTTCCAGCTGCTTGTTCTCTCCAACTTCCCCTGCATGCCTCCTAGCTAACAGGACAATCCTGTTACAAAGTTTGAATCCAAGGTTATGTAGCCCTAGGCAGAAACACCCCAGAAACTAACCCATGGTAGAAAATGACAGCTTTGCTCACTGCGAGGGTGTGTGACAGCCTAGTGCAGTTGTAAGCTGAGGAGAATGTGGTGTTAGACTGGATTCAACAATTAATGACTAATACCTACAGAGCAGAAAAGTGCCTCTAGACATTGTGAAAAGATTCAGAGCACAATTACTGTAATGCTTGTTGAATTACCTTGTTGCCTAGAACGCTGTTATTCTCTTCCATGGAAAGGAGTTGCTGGGGAAAGGTGAGGAGCCATGAAATGGGAAATGCATGCAGTTTTCTTCCAAAGCTTCTTAATATTTAATGCTGTGCAAAGCTTCTGGTGTATTTTTTTCTCTAGATACGTGAAGAGAAATACTTGGTTTGAAGGCATCAGCAGAAAGATCTCCAGTCTAAATTGAAGCAGATGTGGTTCATCAGAGCAGCTTATTAATATGCAAGTTACTTATAGTTACAAGTGAAAAAAAATGTTTCCCTGAGGGATATTCACTCACTAATTTACCTGTGTCCCAAGTGGACACTTCTGTCTGCTTATCCTTTTTTTTACCTCTTCAGGCTCTTGACTTTGTTTATCTAGAGTTCTTCGTCATCTTTGAACCAATATTTTTTTATATGCTTTATTCTTTCCACTTCCATTTAGGATCAGTCGGCACCAGAGCTAATTAATTTCCTCATGATTCTCTGGTGTATAAAAGACAATATGACGTAATTTGTAGAAGTAATTAAACAGTTGAGAATCTGGAGTCGTGAATGAAGCTTCTCTCTAGGACACTGAAGAATAGCTCAGGAGTTCTGAAGTGACTTCTGAAGTATTAATGAAAAATCCTCTAATATCTTGTATTTTTCCGTTCTTCATTTATATTTATTCTAATGGAGGTGTAACTTGCTTTGAAAGTAAGGTTATTAAACCAATGCAATTCAAACTAGATGAAAGCTTTAAATTTAAAAAGAAACAACAACAAAAAATAACCCCCCCCAGCTTCTCCCCTGTTCCAAGGCATTGTAATAATATACTATTACTGTGTGAAAAGTACTTCTTTAATAACTGCAGTTAGAGATATTTTTGAAAGTAAAGATTTGATGGACTGAGTATCTCCTAGCAACTTAAGAAGCTTTAAATACAACTGATTGAATACTGCCTGTGGAACACACTGTCAAGCCCAAAGCACCTGCCAAAACCAGATAATGATTCCATTCTTTAAAACACATCTGATAGTAAATGCGTAACTCAGTATTTTGTCAGCTACCAAAAAGGAATTTACATAAGACATAAGACCCAATATATAGAAAATTGAATTCTAAATGACTCTCAGGCATTGCAGACCTAAATAGGATGTCTATGAGGTAGAGTTTAAAGTTAATACTGCGTGCTTCTATTGAAACAGTGCACTGTTTTATGAAGAAGCTAAACTTGACTTTCTGGTATTTCTTGGTACTTGCCACTTGGTATACACATTGGCCATGTGAACACAAATATGGTCTTGCTGGCATTTTATGTGGGGAAACATAGGAAAACTCTGCTTGGGGAATAAAAGCTTGGTGTTTTTTATTGGTTAGAGGGAAAATCAAGCCAACAAATGGTAGTGTCAACAGAGAGAAATATGGGCAACTGCAGTTGCTTTTTCAAATCTCTATCAGCAGCTTAAGATGCTGTTTTCTCTCCTTGTATGTATTTGTAGGTACTCTACAAAAACCTTAACAAATCTGACCACTTCAAAAATCCATTACATTTAAACTCAAAAGAGCTTCCGGTGAGTGTCAACAATATATAGTATCAACAACATGCAGTTGATGTTATAATCTGCAGTAAGAACAGCTTAACTTTTCTTCGAGGTAGAAAGCTCAACTCCTTGGCCTGCTGTCCAGCTGCAGCAGAGTAAATGGAGTTGTCTTGTTGAGCAATATTTTTAGGCTGGTAGCTATGCTTTGGCTGATTGGCGGTACTGAACAGTATGTCCCCAGGAGAAATACAATAAAGGAGAATCACATTTTACTAAGGTACTAGCCTTACCATGTAGTTACTGCTAGTGCAAAACGACCAGCTTGCACATGGGATATGCACTGAGCACAGCCGCATCTTTTGGCCCAATGCTAAGAATTTTACTAATTCACTAATATCTGTCATCGAGGACAATTTTTGCCTGGTGCACAGTGAACTGAATAACAAAGCATCATGGCACTATCTCGTCAGCATGAAAATTTGAGTATAGCTTAATCTGTCTCATGCACTGAACAATTACATATTATTTTTGTCTTGGCTTTGCTGTCTGGTAAGATGATTTAATGACTGTCTGTTGCTTAATGTCTTACAAAAAAGAGAGGTATCTAATAAGCTGTATTAGAATGTATTATCTAGGGGACAGCAGCATCAAGAAATAATGTGCTCCACAAATTTGCTGCCTCGCATGTGTCACCTGCCCTGGGAAGGTGGAGCTGGAGCCAAGAAGACAAAGGGAGCAGGGAAGCCTGAATGGGCTCTCTGCTTCTCCGCGCCCCCTCCCTCCTTAGTAAGATAGAACAAGAAAGAGCTTTTGCTGGAAGAACATGCGGTGCAGTTCCATGTGTGTCAGGACAGCGTGGCTGAGGCCACTCCAGGCAGTTTGCAGCAAGAGGTCAAGTACAGGTGTGTGATTTTCACTGCCAGCCTTCCTGGGCTGTTTGTCTTTGGGAGTCTTTCTGTGTGCATAAAATGCATTTGGGGCCAGTAAGCATTTCTCTGGTAGTGGGTATCTGCATTTCTTTCACCTATAATATTGTCTTTAACTTGTATTAATGGAAGCGGCAAAAGTTTTGACAATTGTGAGTGGTTTATGACATTCAGGATAAGACTTTAATAGTAAATTAATTTGCATTTTTGCACAGTTCTATTATGCCTTCCTTTTTATATTTTAAATATTTTTGGGGTTTTATATTTTTAATATGTGTAATAATATAACATATTAATATAATATAATATATAATATA
>NW_009699195.1:0-7432 GCF_000703405.1 Apaloderma vittatum | reverse complement strand
CCCCGCAGGCGGCCGGGCCGGGCTCCGCAACGGGAGGCGGAGAAAAGCAGCCCGATAACCCCCTCTGCTGTCAGGAACCACGATGGCAGAGGCTCTCTTCCCCTTTACTCGAGAGAGGAAAACTGGAGGGAGGAAAAATAAAAATAAATGGCCACAAACCCCAAACCTTGACAGGTCACTCGCCCTGCCTGCAAAAAGCAAACGAGCTGGACTCATTTCTCCGGCTCAGGCATGGCAGGAGAGAGGAGGCACAACGCATTAACCAGCGCCTGCTCCTTTCAGGTAACACCTGAATCCTCCGGCCCTTGGGTAAAGCCGGTTTTAGGTTTAGACACGCCTGCTGCTGCTCTTCCTGCCAGTCTTTTAGTTTGTGGGCTCTTGTGCCTTCTGTGATCACTGTTGTGCCACCTGGGTGGGTGATGGCCAGTAAATTTGCTGGTAGGCATGGGGCTGAGGAGTGAAAATGAGGATTATAGGCATAAAGGTCATTATTTAATAACGTCCCTCCTTCCCCATTCCTGAAAGAATCAGTGCTGCCATACGATGTTACTCTGCAACCGCAGCTTCTGCCAAATCCCTTTGCTCTTGCAAAGCCTGACCTCTCTGAACATGAGGCTAGCTGCCTGGCACTGGGCTTTGTCTGCTGAGAACGGAGGGCGGGAGAGCACAAAAAAAGGCAGATGAGTTTCTGTTATATTATCATGTTGGTTTTGCCCAGTTCTACATAACCGCCTTTTGTATTTTAGAAACATTTCACCATTTTGAAGTAAATTTAATAGTAAAATAATGCTGTGAGTCTTTCTTCTTTCCACTCCTACTCCAAATGCTCCAGGCTGGCTTTGCACTTGTAAAGCCTGCTGCAGCTCAGATTTTTTATAAGGTGGATGCTCTGGGCAGCACCCCCAAGCCATGAGGGGTATCACCCAGCTGCAACATGTGTGGCTTGGGCATCAGGATGAGCCAGCACCTTGGTTGAGCCTCAGGGGCCTCCACTGAGCCTCTGGTGCTGTGGCCACTGCAGGTCAGGCTGCTACAGCTTTCCCTTCTCCAGGAGGTTCCTGACACATCTCGCCCACAGTCCAGGGCTTTTCCTTGATGGACAGTTATTAAAACTGTGCAAATAATAAATCCGATCAGAGAGAAGGTCAACAGGGTTCCCTTTAGATCAACTGGAAGTAAACATTTTTGGTGGTTCAGTTTTCTCAGCAAAATGAAAAATCTTCCCCAAAAGATGCTGTCTGAAGCCAGCCAGGAGGGCTTCGTTGTACTCAGTTTTCACCCTGCTGTCTGCAGTGTTGCTGTAGGTGTCTGCTGACTTAGGATGACATTTGCAAACATTCTTCTTTAGTCCAAACCAACCTTTTTTTAGTGGAGAAATGATTGGTCTCACCATGCACCCGAGCTCTATTCCTGTATTAGCCAGGGATGCCTGAATGTCACCCAGGGTCAGCTCGTGACTTTGGCATCATGTGCTCTTGCCCCAGACAGGCAGAAAGGCAAATGGATGATTTCTAGACAGCTAAGAGAGTTCTCTTCCAAAAATACACTAGGAAATCCTCAGCTGCCACCCAGGTCTAGCTGTTCATGAGAAAGGAGGAGCAAGGTGTTCAAAATATGAGCCAAGGCCTGCATCTGGCCTTGTATGCTTCCACCACTGTAATGTGAGCCTTTTCATCTGGCGGGGCAGTCAGTGTGTCTTGTTGGTTAAAAAACAGAAAATAAAGGTCCCATTAGATGTATTTCAGCTGGGGACTGGGCCAGGGATCTCACTACCTTTTGAAAGCCAGATGCATAGGAAATGAAAACCTCTTCTTAACAGCCTGCTCTGATTCCTCTCCACTAACTATATCCCCTGCAGACAGACCCTTCATCCCAGGGCTCCTGCTTAGAGGATCTTAAAATTCTGATTGATTTCAATGGGATAGGGTTCAAGCCACTTAACTCTTTGCCCGCTGGAGCAAGGAGCCAGTCTCTGAGCTGCTGCCTATCACTTGTGTGCTGCAGCAGGACCCATCAGGCCCCAGGACAGCATATTCTTGGCTTGTACCGAAGGAGAGCACATCATGTTTTGTCCTTGCAAAAGGTTGTTCCAAGTGGTTTAGTTTCAAGAGACCTCAATTAGATCTGGGAACTCTTGCAATGAGTTCGTTCCTAATTATGGCTCGTAGACTCTGCAGTAGTCAAAAGACAAACGGATGCCAAAGAAAGAAGCAAACAATGGCAGGCATTTCTGTGGTCTCCTCTTTGCTGCTTATTAGATGTGCCTTGTCCTGTACCAAGTACTTCAAGCACTTCAGTTTTCACTTCCAAGACTGTCAGGTTTCCCTTCCTAGGTTATCATGTCTTTCAGTGAGGACGCCAAGTACGCCACCTACCAAAGTCACCATCTCATTGGCTTTCAAAGCTGAGAAATTTGGAAAAAAAATAACATTGCTGCACCTGAAACTGCTCTGTGGCCACACTTTCAATCTCCTTCCAAAGTCTGCAGGAGGTCAGTCCTCTCAGATGACTTCTACCTAAGCAAGATAATGAAACCCTCAGGACATCAGACTGGCAGATGCTTTTTAATGGGACCTGATTGTTGTGAGTCCTGAGAGTGGCCTGGTTTCTTGGGGATTATAGTCGGCCTTATTTCAACTTTCATCTCAGCTGAACATGGTGACCAAAGTCAGGTCAGTTCTCAGGGTGGATGGATTCTGCACTTGCTAGTCCTTGTAGCAAAAAACCACTTGGGTGCTCTCTATAGGTGCTCCTTTCCCCCACTGCTGGTGCTGGCCCTGGGGCTGCCTTTCTGCAAGCCAAGGTAAGACATTTACTTTCCTTCTCTTATTTTTCCCAGCTATAAAAATACACCTATGGGTGGGATTATCGTTAATGTCATTAAATCATGCCTTGGTCCTTGCTGCTTTGTTTTCAGTGACTCATACTGTAATTCTTGCAAGTGTGGGTCAAACAGGAGCCAGCGCTCAGTAACCACAGTCCTGGCTCTTCCCCATGCTAAACGCTGACCCCCCTCAGGGCAGCAGGATGGATTCTACCGTTGATGACTGAGAGATGTGGCATCCCTGAGCCAAATCTTCTTTCCAGTTAAAGCAACAGCAAACTGGTTGCTTATTCCCTGCTGGCTGTAAGCAGCATTTTTTGTCCTACAGGACAAGTCCCACATCCTGTCTCAGCAGCCTTGGTTCAGGTGCAAGTCTGGACCCAGTAAAGGGGTTGGGCTTGTTCCCTTCCCCAACCCTGTCTTCCAGGCCCCTGTGCCATCACACTCACGTGTTGTGCCAGGGAGCGAGTGACAGCTCACATAATGCCCACTGGCAGGTGACCACAGGAAATGCAGCACGGGTCACGTCTCTGCAAGCCAGGCTCAGCCTAAGTCTCCCAAGATGCGTCATTAAGACTCTTAGGGCTAAATCCCTCCCCGGATAAGTGCAGCCAGCAGCAGCCCTGCAGCGGGGATGCGCTCGGCCCCCCACTCGTGACCAGATGCACCTCGCTCACCTGCCACTGCTCTCTGTTTTTCTAACTTGTTGTGAGCTCTCCTTAACCAGGACTTGACCTTTCAGGAGCTCAGAGCAACTGGAAAGGTTTTATCTTTCCATATCTGAGAGCAAGGTGTGCAGCTGGGGAGTGAGGCCATGCTGGGCTACCCATTACTGGAGAGGATGAGACCATTCAGCAGCTTGGAAGTGGTTGTGATCTGGAGACCCTTGCTTAGAAAAATTGGTTCTTGCACAGCACCAGGGCTTCACACCGCTCCGACCGCAGCCCACTACTGCTCACTGTCTAGAAAGGGAGAAGGGACAGGAACCTGGCTGGCTCTTTGGCAGACTTGGGGTACAGCCTGCCTCCTGCCTGCCCATGCCTTACTGAAGGTGGGCACTCACACGCGAGTCAGAATGGTGTTTGGATGGAAATTCCCCACAGCACTTTTTGCAAAAAAAGGCCGGCACTACCCACACCTGGTGGGGAAAAAGCACGCTGGTTTTTCAGACCAACTGTCCCCATGTGAACTCAGCCCTCTCCTAACTCCATGGCTCTCATTTCTTGCCAGTCAGCTCCCAGCCACCAGGCCAGCTCGTGCTTGTCTCTCCCCTTCTCCTGGGATCCTCTCTCTACTAAACTGGTCTCACCAGTCTTCATCTGGATTTTGTGCCTGTCTGGAGCAGGTCATCACACATGTCCTGGGCAGGCTTATTTCCCTTGCATCCCTCACCAGGAGCCTCGCGCCCTCCCAGAGCAGGGGCAGGGCACTCCATCCGCTGGCAAGGCAAGCAACAGCACTTTTCTCCAGTGTGAGAGGGAGACCTTATGCTTTCTTTCCCCATGAGAGAAAGATTGGAATAACATCCACCCTTCCCCCTTGGGCAGAGCAGGCATGGGCCGAGTATCACCCTGCTCCCCACAACAACGTGGCTGTAATGAAGGGCCTCGTTTCACACAGACAGCAGCTTCAGAAACATTTAGTAATTAGTGCCAGAGACAGCAAAGACCTTTGCAGGAAAGCTGAGAGCATTCCCAAAACTGCTCATTAAATCTCCTGTTCATCGGAGCCGGGCAGCTGCCTGGTGGATTCCCACGCAGGGCAGGGGCAGGCTGAGAACCGAGCCGCTCCAGCCTCCTGCCCTCCCTCCTGCCCACACCTTGTCCACCACGCTCAGCCCTCCGCCTTGCAGCAAGGTGCTCTGTCTCCCCTCCAAGGAGCTGTGTCCTTTTCAGATGGAAGGTGTTCTCATGGTCAGTGCCCGGTGGCTGCAGCACCCCCAGCCAGGAAGGTGCTGGGCTTCTCTCCACCGCAGAGGCCTTTGTGGTGGTGAGGACCGTGCCCACACCCAGTGCCCCATGACTTTGTGAATGAGGCAGGCGTGTTTGTGGGGTGGTCTGGAGACCGTATGGGAAGATGACATGCTTGCTTTTCTTCTCGTGACTCCACTGTTACACACGTTGCTGCTCTGCTTGGTCACAGCTTGGTTTCTGGGTGAGCAGAGAATGGGGCCAGAGCACAAGAATTCATTTAACTCTACAAAAAAAGTTTTGTTGCAATGTTCTTTAATGATTTTTATTATTGTTGTGATTAGGACATTGTTTTAAGTTACTTGGAGGTGGGTTGGTCTCATCTGGAGAGGAAGAAGCAAAGGGAGGATCTGACTACTGTGATCCACCACCAAGGGAAGGCTGGTAAGAACTTGGAGCCAGACTCTGGCTGGAGGCACATAGGAAGAAGCAAAAAGAGAATGTTGCAGCAAAGGGAATTCTGCTTAGAAAGAAAAATGTTCATCATGGGTATGGTGAGGCCCTGGCACTGGTGCCTGGGGAGATGGTGGGATCTCTGCCCTGGGAAGTGCTCATAGTTCAGCTGGACCAGCCCTCAGCAACCTGCTCCAGCTTTGCAGGTCAAAACTGCCGAAAACTGCTTTGTGATTCTGTGATCCACACCATCCAAATCCATGAGATAATTCTGAGATTAACCTGAGAGTTTTGTGATGCACTATATCACCGAGGTTGCTGCAGCATTCACACTAACAAGGCAGTGTTGGAGTTAACCCCAGAGACTAGAATAGTGCCCTAAACCAGCCTCAGACCTGCAGGATCTCAGCCTCCACCACCTCCACAAGAGCCCCCAGGCAGCCACAGCTCAGGGCAGACCTGGATTTATTAACTGGAGGAAACCACAGGACTTTCAGGTGAGAAGTTCTGGTCCATTTCACAGGTCGATTTGTCAGCCAAGGTGTCTGACATGAACCTTAAGTTGTGGTAGAGGTTCATCTCCTCCTTGCCAGAGATAAGAAGATGACAGCACAGGATCTCTGTGGTTTGGGGACTTGGCTGTTTTGTTTCTCTTACAGAAATGAATATGAGAGACTGAAAGACAGGTGCTGTGCAGCACTGGACCCAGCTGCGTCTAAAAATACACTGTTCCATCCATCTCTGCATAATAAACACATTAAAAAGGGACGAGGTGTGTCTCTAACCATCTCCAAGGCTTTACATGGGCCAAGCTGCAGGGTTTTTTTCCTTGTTACAACAAATGGAAGTAGAGCAGCGGGCTGATTTCAGGGGAGAGAAAGGAGTGGGAGGCAGAATATCACATCCTATTTCCTCTTTTAAATACTTGGCAAGGGAGTGAACTTTCCATTCCCATCTGGCACAAGCAGACTAAACACAGGTTCCTTTCTGATAGCCATCTGCACTCTTCTGCTACCTTTTCCCATCAGTCTTCTGCAGGCAAAACACAAACCCGTGCACTATTTAAAGACACTCGAACTTAGGGAGTGTAACCAAATGATCCCTTTTGGTTACCTTCTTTCCAAGTCTTCAAGCAGTGAGCGCCAAGCCAAACAATAACCCCGGTTAATCAACAGGCTCAGGACATGAAAGCAACTCCATTTCCTATTTGTGAATGCACAGATGTTGTTTATCTTGGATCTTCTCTTGTTGGTCCCACAGGATGAAATCACACTTTAGGTGGAGCGCAAGTGATTGCTCTTCTATCAAAGCAGCCCACAGCAAGGCTTGGCCAGCCCCACTGTTGTACCATCCTTCTTCCCATCTCCCTAACGATGGGTTTCTCCTGGTCCAAGGGCTCCCATAAGAAGTGGGGCATACCATGGCAGCCAGGATCACTTGCTGCTGCAGAGCTGGGTTATCTCTGCAAGGACCTGCACCGGGCACACCCTCGGGGTGGTGAGGCTGATAGCTCTCAAGACACAGGCACTAGTGAGGCTGGGCCAACTCAGGCACTGATAAGGAAAAGGAGCTTACTTGCAGATGTAGGCACCTGACTCCTCTGCAGCTCTGCGTTCATCCAGCCAGTCCCACTGTGCAAGCCCGGCTTGATTTTGGCCAGGATAGGGAACACCACATTTCAAGCAAGGTGGTGGTTTTGGTGGTGGTGCAGTAGCTGGTGCTGCTATGAGAAAGACAATCCCTGGTTGTGCCATTATCCCATCCCTTGCTTCCAGAGACCACAGCTGAGCCATAGGTCCTGCCCATGTACAACATATCTCAGTGAATCTGTTGGCTCCATCTGCGAGCAGGCTTGGCCCTCGTATGTTCCATGGTGGTAGGATGATTCCTCCACCATGCTAACCAACATGCTCTGAAGGTCCAGGGATGTTTGCCACCTTGCTCAGCCCCAGTAAGGGTAGCTGCTAGTTCTCCTGTCTGCTTATATAGCCTTTCATTTCAAGAGGAGAAGGCCATCCTTGCCCTTCCCCACACCTGTCAAACTGCTAAGGAGCCTGGCTAGCATGGCCTCACCAGCAAACCCTCCTGCTGGGATGGCTGTGCATCGTGGAGGTGCTGGCAATGCTCATGTGCAGGGCTCACAGAGCATTTTGAGAGGCTGCTTGTGGGATGAGTGTCACTTCTCGTAGCATCGGTTGTGACTGTGCTTGCAACCTGCTTCTTTGGCTGTCGAGTGCTCTTTTTT
>NW_009699194.1:298-8895 GCF_000703405.1 Apaloderma vittatum | reverse complement strand
TTCTCTTCAGAGCAACTTTCAACCCACTCTGAGTAACAGAGTAACATTGGATTTTCCTTTCAGTTATCCAAACACGTTGCCTTTATTATTTTTTTAAGCAAGAAAGATTATAAACTTGACTTTGAAGGTGCAAAACAAGGACAGCAGGAGTTCATTTAACTTTCTGCATATGATGATGCAGCACAGGCAAGAATGTCACTCCAGAGCTGTGATTCTAGTTCTCTGCATTAGTTAGTAGATAACACTTAATTTAATAATATGCTGCTCTCTGTGCTCCTACCATGACTCTGGAAATCAACCTGCTTTAATTCATAAACTGCAGGAGGGCTTTCTTTGTGAAGCAATCACATCTTTAAGACCAACATTTTCAGCACAAAGATGTGATTTTTCTTCCTGCAAAGCAATGGAAAAAAATACTACCTGTTTCGTGCTTTCCATCAAAATAAAAATAATTGCCACTTGTCTTCCACCCATCTTGAACACTCTCAATGGGAGAAATGAACTTTGCTGTAAAATTCATTTTTAAATCCTTTGGTATAATAGCATTGAATTTCACAATATACTTGGTCTGACTAATGCTCAGCTGTCCATTTAGTCCTAATCAGGAGGTAAATACAACATGTTTGATGTTTTTACTCAAGTTACTCAAGTGTAATAGGTTACATCACAAGGTCATTCAGGCAAGCTGTTATGCAGATCGTGACATTCAGCCTTCACTAGGTGTCTGCTCAGTTCTGGTCGCCTGGTAACACTAGCAAAACATTCGACCACTCTTTAAACCAACTGCTGTGGCATCTTATTTTTTCTCTTTTTAAAAGAAAGAAGTTATAAGTTTGTTTAAACTTGAACTGTCTACTGATAAAGGAAGATGAAAAGATAGTATGCTGGATGCTTCCTCTGTCTGGTTAGTAAGCATTTACCCCATACCTACCCAAGTGGAGACATAAGCATGGTGAAACATGCTCAGCCCTATAACAATGTCAAAACTGAGCCTTTGATGAGGTTTCTTCATATTTTTCCCCCTGGGAAAATTCCCCAGACTTCTTCTGCAGGAAATAATGCCCTCTCCTCTGTTTTGGTATTCAAATGGACCTGCATTGGAGCACTGAGACCAAAAAGAGTTAAAATACTCTTACTCTGAAATGTTGGTATGAAGAATAGGCCAAGCCTAGGTATTTAGCTGCCACTCAGCCAGTGAAAGAGTTGAGCATTGCAGGGGGGTTCAACTAGATGACCTTTAAATGTCCCTTCCAGCCCAGCATATTCTAAGATTCTATGATTCCAGGGGCAGGGAAGTGTTTTCAGCTCAGAGCCCTTTCCAGTGAGCTGGGTAAGCCACTGCTTTGGGAGCACGGCAGAGGGCAGGAACTGTTTAGTGCAGAATGTAAAGAAAGACACAAATTCTAATGTAAAGATGTTCACATTTGTCAATAATTTAAGTAACATAGTTTTAGGCAACACCACCACTGCCTAACATGTGCCTTCTCAACTGTCATGCAGTAACCTTCAGACTGCACAATCCCCACTTCCGTGGCGGAAGCAGCAGCTGAATGCATATGAGCATTGGACTTACTGCAACTATAAACTCTAAAATTCATCAGTAATAAAATTTGGAACCTTACTCAGTGAAGGGATTTGCTTTCTCAGACCTGTCCATTTTTTAATATTTGATCAAGCCAGAATTAGGTGTTTGCTATAATTAACTCTCCCATTTGAAACTGATTTTCTTGAAAACAACAGAATCTGATTTCCAAATAATGAAGTGGAAAATCAGATACCATACCATAGGGTCGCTGATGAAAAAGTGTAGACGCTGGTAAATTAATTAAAGTTTTGCAGTCACAGAGGCAAGGTAAAAAGGAGTAGACAAGTCTTATTTCTTGAACAGCAAGTTCAGGTGGCAGGGAAGAGACTAAGAAAATTGTTCTATAGCTGTAGCTAAGACCTGCATAAATATGATAAAGATCCGTGTAAGCCCATATGTCCTCAGACCCATGCGTTTTAAGCACACACCTACAACAGATGCTGAGATTACCCATGAGGTCGCACAACCCAATGGGTGCTAATTCCAGCTGCTGTCATGAGGCGATCTCTAAATCAAGATCCAAAGTATTTCAGTCCTGCCCACTGCATAGCACATTACTGCTTGCTTTGCATTAGTAAACTGTTTCTTTGCATTGGGTACCAAATCCTATTATACCTCCCAACTTCAGTTAATTCATCTCAGTTTAAGCATCATACTAGGGATGGCAGGCTTTATCGCTCAGGATCTCAGATCTACTTGAATTTTGCAGCACACGCACTGGGAAAAACTCTTTCACATATGGTTTTGGGATTGGGATTAGCTAAAAAATCATGAGACAGAGCAGTAGTTCAGAGAGGTTATCCAGGCAGACGCAGTGCTCTGAAATAGCTCAAAGAGAGTTCCCTGTAAGCTCCTCTACCCTGGTTTGAGGGTGGCAGTGGGGCTGGCCTGGCATGTCATCCCTGTAGGCGTCCCTCCCACCCACAGGTCATCTCCAGTGCTGCTCTAGGTTTGCCAGGCTAAATGAGACCTACCTCATGTGGAGGTAACCCACTCCAAAATAGATTTCTCCGAGAAGGCTTTGCCCTAAGTGCTTCAGTGATTAAATACCTATAAATAGCCCAAAGCAATGAGACACAAATAAGCAATGACCTCTCCTCAGAAAACAGTGTCCCACTAATTTTATTCTCATCTGCTCCCTGGTAAGCTTAGTAATGAGGTTGGGCATATGTCATTTTAAATGCTATGTGAGGTAGTCCACCTTTTTGGGACACCACATCACATGTAGAAAAGATAAGAACCATCCCTTTAGATTTCCACGTGCATAGGACAGTCTCTCTTGGCAGCACCACTAGCAATGCAGCAAACTGCTCATCACATCGTTCTCTTATAAGGAAAACAAAGCCATTGACCATGAGGTGTCCTTTGAAGTGTGGGACTCCAGGCTCTTGGCCCACATCCCCTTCCTGGCCGACTCACTTTGTGCAGGACTACAGTAGCACGCTGTAGTCCCATAGGACCTGTTATTATTCCCGAGTAAACTTTCCCCTTCAACATGGGAAAACAGATTCACAGTGATAGAAGGCTGGGACATTCTGCATGCTTAAAATCATAGGGCTTTTAAAATTATTGTTTATCTTTTTTTTTTACTTTCTTTCAGTCAAATGCCAGAGAAATGAAACATGTTAACCCATGGTTATAAAACACGCCTTTGATGGCTTGTGTGTTTGCCTTGTAGTACCTCCAAGTCAAATATTGTTTAAATCCCTATCAGCTCGCCAGGATATACGGAAGAGACAGGGCTCAGGAGGCTGGCAGTGAGCTAACTGTGTTAGATGCAAAAAAACCAGCTACCACAGTGTCAGGGCTGATGCACATGAATGAGGGGAGCTGTGAGAAATTCAGCTTCTGCATCCTACGGGTTTCTTTTAACGCAGCTCCTTCTGGTCTCTGGCCACAGGGCCACCAGCAGCCACCTGCCCCAGTGCCTGGCTTCAGGGAAGCTCTGGCTGCCCCGCAGCAGGAGGGAAGGAGGGACAGACCTCTGGACATTACACAGAGCTTGCATGAGGGAGCAGGAGAGAGGAGTTTAATTGCTTGGTGTTGCTGGCAGATGGATTTTGAAAGTGGCAGTGTCATATCTATGACTTAAGAGGACAAACTGTTCTGACCTTTGTAATGACTTATAAAGTATTGTCTTCTGCATGTATTTGCTGTGCCAGGTTTAAAAAAAAGAGCTTGCCCTGGAATTCCTTCCTTGCCTCCTCTGGCACAGGCAGGTGGCCTAGAAGAGATGGTAGCTCATTTTTCTGCTTGCTCTTTCACTCATTTTTTCTACGAAAGCTGTTACTATTCATGTATGAATTAAATGATGCTGACATTATACTCAAGTGGTGCCACAGTGAATCAGAGACCTTTTCAAACCACTTGAATTTTAAGGGGACAGAAAGAGTGGATTTGACTAAATAAAAAAAAAAAGATGAAAAGTGAAAACCAAAGAATCTCACAAAAAAAAAATATCATATATATATATATATCCATTTCAATGCAGACCTCTGGCCTGTGGTCCAGACACCCTATTGTCCTCAGAGAGTGAAGAAAGGTAAAAGTCATAAAGGGTGTGATGTAAAGTGAAAGTCAAATATAATTTAAAGCTGTTGAACTTTAAAAATAGCTTAACTACTGTTTGCATGTCTCTGAATCTGGAATTGCAGAAGCTTGTGCTCAGGAACAGATAAATGTACCTATCATAAAGACAGGACTGGAACAGATCAAGCATGTTGCACAGATAAAGCCCAGTTCTCCCTGCCGTAGTGCTGCCTGCACACAGGCAATAAACTTGTAGAGGAGCCCTCTGCTCACTTTCTTCCATTTACTACAAATTGCAGAATCCTTCCACACTGTTACCAGAAACTTTGGACCTACAATTAAAAAAAAGTGCCGCATCTCTCTGGTACAATGAAAGAGAGCAGTGGGGACTGAAAATTTTGTCACTATTCTAGAGCCACAAAACCACATGGGATTTATGAAGGAAAACAACTGTGGTTGTTGACCTTTCCTTTATATATGCCTACTTATTAAATAAAATTTTTATATAATATTGTAATAGTGTATTAATAATATGCATTATACTGTCAAAAATGTTATTATATGTAACACTGTGTACATTATATATCTGCAATATATTTTATTTGCTCCAGATTCTGTTATCTTGGAGGAGTCCAGCATGTGCTTTGGACCACACAAACAACACAGGAACATGGCCCATACAAAACATCTCTTTTGTATACACCGAAAGATTAAAGTGTGCTTGCTACTGAATAAAACAAGGCAATATGCCTTGAGCTGTAGATTAGGGTGAGAATCACAAAGTGAAACCTCAGTGGATTCATTGAATGAACAAACGTAATAATGTAAGGTAGGATTTCACTAGGAATCATTATTCCAATGAACACTAGAAGCAGTGTGGCATTATTCACAGTCACATTCATTTAGTTTAAAAAGTATTATGACAAATAGAAGAGAAAGCTAAAACATTTCAGTAATTTGGTGAGTAAGCATATTCAAAAAGAATCCTATAAAATGACATGTGTGTGTGCACACAGAGATACATGTATGCACTTTGTCACCCAGGTGTTCTGAACATCATTTACTACTCTGGAATCAGAAAACTACAGTACATTCAGAGTGGATATAACAAGAAATTTACACAAAGTAAACAAATACTGAAATTTTTATGAGCGAACTTTTGTGAACCAGTATAATATGGGAGCATGAGAGGACCTCATAAAAGGAGGGCAAATGCCAAAGAACAGATGAGGATGAGAAAATGATATGAGGCATGCAGCAAAGAAAGAAATACAAAAACAAGCATGCCTTTTATTTGACATATATTCAGAAGAACATCCATTAAAGCCATGAAACTATTTTAAGCTTCAGGAAACTAAAGCTTTGCTCTTGCATTATAGTTATTCCCACTGCTTGTCTCTTGAGTTACAGCCTCATTAAATTCTATTGAAATTATATTATTCTTGTGTTCCAGGTACACTTTGGAAATTCTTAGTTACAGTGCAGTAGAGCTAAAACTGATTTATTTGTGTACAATACTGTAACTACATTTCAGCCCATAGTCTGATTTTGCATACAGCATCTGCATGTAAAGGTTGTAAAACAGAGAAAAGGATAACTGAAAAAATCAGTGTCCACAGGTAGAGCCTTGGAAAACACTCCATAGGCACAGCTACAGGTGAGTAAAACTAGGGGTGCAAGTGAACAGAATATTACAGTTAGTTTCCAACTAAACAAGGCTCATATTAAAAGTCAGATTCTCTGGCAAAAGTCAGATTCCTCAGTAAAAATACTGCTAGGCCACATCTACTGGTCAAACAGGTGTTCCAGTACAATAAAAATTATTATACCACCACAGAATATAAAGAGGGGTAGGATTCTTCAAAAAAAACCAAACAACTCACAACTCCAAAATGCCACTTTGATCCAAAGACTGACCTACACCATTCCTGATGTGCCCCAGCTGTTTATGGAGCCTCCAGAGGTGGAGATTCAGCAGTCTTTCTTGGTTATTAGCTAAACTGGCTGTACTATTCCAGCACTTAACCATATACCACAAGCCTGTATAGGTGGACAAGGAATGTTGCACAATGTCATGCAACAGGTTTGGCAGGTAAGCTGTCACCTACAGAGGTAGCCTTGTTCGTGTTGAGCTGAACAGATGGATAGGGAAACTGTATAAAACTTCTCTGCCCACTTGGGAATAGTGGAAATCCCCCGCTGCTGGCAGCCTTAAGCATTACAGAATCATTTTATTGTGTTTAAAGAACATATGAGCAATGATTGTTATCAATGGTGCCATTATATTTTTAAGGAATTTCCCTGTGCCCAATATGAATTCTACCTGGGTCTGAACTGATGAACCTGTAGCAAGTTTTATAAAGCTGGCTGTATCATCACAAGAATTAAAACAAAGTATGTTCCTGTTAAATATGAAGCTTCAGGTCATTACAAAACAGGATGGCATAACCATAAACTGAAACCCTGAGTAAAGCATTACTGTGCTATCACAGTGTCTGTTAGTAGCCTTTTTATTAAAGCAACAAGAACACAATTTATGTCACCTTTAACCAATCAGTTTTGAAAAGGAAGGCTTCTGGGAAATAATTTATGATATTTTCAAAATCTGGACATCACGCACACTCCCTTGGAAATTAATTATGTCAGCAAGAACAGTGAGGTAAATTATGGAGATTGTTAACACTTTTAAGCCTCTGAATAGATGCATCCCACTTTCTTAACCTCTCCAATAATAACAACCATTATGGGCCCACTGGTTGTTTTTGCAGCTTGTGAGCAGAGCCATAGAGTACTGCTGGCCCCAGCACAAACACGCTCCAGCAGTCACCAGCCCTGATGCCACTCCCTTACACGATGCCTACCTGCTGCTCCGAGATGCAGAGAGTATGTATCCATCTCCAGTTTCTCCTTAGTGAAACCAAAAAGCGTGGGCATAGTTAACGGAGAGGTGTGCCAAAGACAATTCTCCTGCTACCAGACTGTTCCCATTCCAGAAGGGTCCTCCACTCAGCTCATGTACTGCCAAAATTACAGCCAAACTTCTTGCTACGCCTCTAGGTAGCAGTAGCAAGAAAATCTTCAGCCTGGCCTTCTGTAACCTTTTTTTTTTGAGCTTTTTTTGTGGGTAGAAGACATATCCTCCAGTATGCAGCAGGGTGGGGAGGTTCTAACCTGTGGCTTTATTTCTCCCAGAGAATCTCATGGGGATGTGGGTACCCCAGAGACCTTCTGGTGTGGTCTCAGTTCAAGGATGTTCTTAAATCTCACCTGCCAAGTGCCTGCTAATAAACAGACTCAGAGAATGCCACTCCAAACTGTGGCTCCTGGCACTCACCATTAAAGTTTGTCAGCATTTTTCTGTGGGTCTATGTACAGACTTAAAAAAATTAAATAAATGGGAAATATAGGAACCTGAGCATTGAGTAGCTATAAACAGGTTGCTACCTCTCACCTCCATTTGGTGAAAAGAAAAGTGTGGGGAAGAGGATCAGGCAGAGAATAAGAGTTTATATTTCAGGCCATAAAGCAATAAGGATAGCCTTTTCAAACTCAGTAAAACAGTCAAGAAGCTCTTCAGGACAGAGATGGGGCAACTGGCAAAGGCAAAGCAGTGTCCTGCACGAGGGAAGTGGAGGGGCAGAGACAGAGGATGTCAGGCTACACCATCCTGAGCTGCTGGAGTTGGCTCTTGTTAGTATCAGGCAGGACTAAATGTCAGCATGATGTGGGAACAGTATCACAGTGTTGCTAGGCCTCCAAAAAATCAAGCTCACAAGCCATCTCTAGCCAGCCACTAGCTTTTTCAGTCTTGCCCTGTAGTACTCAAGGCAACAGCCCTTTTTCATTTTCCCCAACAAACACTGAACTGAGAGCCTGGCAAATTACAAGCATAATGACCTCCTCTGAGTGTTCCTGCCATAATTACTGCCTAGAGTGGGTAAATTTGGGGTAAGTTACCACGATGCTGCAAACATGACATTGCAGCAGCCCCCAGCCCTTCGACTCCCTGGCCACTGTGGGCTTAGGAGGTCACTCAGGCCACATGCAGCTGGAGTCAATGACCCCAATTGTCCCCAGCATCAGGACAGTTCTGCTCTGGTGCCAAGCTGCGCTGCGGCTGGCCTGCCTGTCCGAAGTGAGGAATGCTGGCAGCGCCGCAACACGTGAGCGGGCAGCCTGCCTAAACCCCGGCTGCTTTCGGGGGCATCTTTGGGAGCCTGGCACCTTGCCCTGCAGATAGTTGATGCTGGCTACTCTGGGTATTGGCACAAGGCGAACCCACAAACTGCAAAGCAGGAAAGGTCACTCAGAGCAAGCTTTCTGTCCCGCAGCATTTGCAACTGGTTAGTAGCACTTGATGAGTATCAGCTGCTTGTTGTTTTTCGTTTTTCTTTTTTTTTTTTTAATATAATTTGCTGGAAATGTTAAAAAGGAGATTATTTACAGCATGTGGTAGGTCTTTTATTACCCTGCATGAGTTTGG
>NW_009699194.1:0-269 GCF_000703405.1 Apaloderma vittatum | reverse complement strand
TCTTTTTACAGCTCTACAAATGATTTTCAGCCTTGTGCTTTCTCTCCTGGTCTTACTCATCACTGTGACAGCAATCCACATCACCACCGTGGGCTGCTTTTTAGGAAGTGGGCACACGATGACACACTGGGACAACAAAGCGCCAAACTTCATTTGAAGAGGCTCCACTTTATTCACCGTTTAGTGTCACATCATGGAATCACAGAACCACAGAACCACAGAGGCGTTAAGGTTGGGAAAGACCTTTAAGACCACCTAAGGATGCCAGG
>NW_009699193.1:0-326 GCF_000703405.1 Apaloderma vittatum | reverse complement strand
TTAATTAATTATTCAAATTATATGCAAATTTTTTTTTTTTTAGCACCACGTACAGTCAATATTCATCACTCCAGGTAAGATACAAACTAAGTATATTAGTTAGGCATATAATATGTAAATTATTATATATAAAAATATGTAGGATCACAAATGACACAGATAGGAATTAGGGTCAGGGGTCAAAAGGGCAGGTGTCAGGAGGCCAGAGGTCAGGAGTTCAAGAGGTCATAGGTCAAGGGGTCAGGGGTCAAGAGGTCAGAGGTCAAGGGGTCAAGGGTCAGGGGTCAAGAGGTCAAGAGTCAGGGTCAGGGGGTTAGGGTCAGGGG
>NW_009699192.1:11228-22445 GCF_000703405.1 Apaloderma vittatum | reverse complement strand
TATATATACATATATATATATATATATAATGGTAGAAGAAAAGTAAATCATGTGTAAGTTGAATGAAAACAAAACTTACTGGGCAAAATTGCATACTAGATTGTACTGTCTAACTGTTCGCAGGGATCTCAAAGGAATCTTGCCTCTTTAATATGAGTTAAACTCATTTCTAAGAAGTTACTGTTAACCATTAAAACTGCTGGATGCTTCAAAGGGTGTATAGGCAAGGATAAAATGGCATAATTGCTTTTTGTAGTTGTTCTGTGCTGTAATATAACCTATAGCAAAAGACCAAATGCAGTCTGTTGCAAAGGGATGCCGTCTACAGGGATCTTAGTGAAATTCCATGACATCTGCAATAACACCTGAAGAGCATAGTCCTAACTATTTGTTATGTTATATGTGCACTTTTTTGGCTTTGCGCAAAAGCTTCCATAACGTCAGCAGTGTTAAGCTGCTTTCTATATGAAATAATATGTGAACTATTTAGTATGGACAGTTTTGACACTGTGGAAAGACAGCTACCTTGACAAGAAAAGATATTTGTCTTTTACAGTTTATGCAGGCCTAAAGATTCTTTGGGGACAGGAGGAAACCCAGAACTAAAGTCTCATTTGACATCAGTATAACCATCTCATCTGTTTGTTAATCTTCACCTTCTACTTCTAAGACTGACTGTGACAAATGTGGTTCAAAAGAAATAGCGTTACTTTACTGGAATTGTATAAAAAAACTTCTAGTGATTTCTGAAATGTAGCTATCAGAGTTCATCACAAGTCACTGTGGGACCTTATTTAAAATTGTTCTTAATGAGTGCCACAATTAGATTTGTAGTAACAAAGTTTTCTAGACCTTCCAAATTTGAAGGAGTTGCCAGTATTTGGGAGGATCAAAATGCCCTACGGAAAGAATGATCTTGAGCATGAATGACCTTGAGAAGCGAGGTAGTCGTAATGGGATGACAGTTAACAGTAGAAGATGTTCATTTGAGTCTAATAACTAGCATTTTTGCCCTAGGCCAGGACCTCTTGACTTCCTCACAACCATGGAAGAAGGCTGATGGGTACACGGCCCCAGCAGTAACACGCTGTTGTCACCAGTTGCACTGGTGAGGCATTTCCAGGAGAGATGGGGAACTTGTAAGAGTGTTGTGTAAGGTATGAGTAATAGGCAGCTAGAGTTACCGTGTGTGTAGTTGTGTCCTCGCATATTAGGAAATATTTACTGAATCTAGAACAGATACAAAAAAAAAGGAACTGGTAGGATGATCTGGGAGTGGCAACTTTAATGGATGAGATGAAAGCAGGATGGCTTGGCAAAGTGAAGTTTGGGAGGAGAAGTATGTAATTCTACAGAGGCAGGGAGGGTAAAGAACAGGTAGGGGAAGCAGAATTTTGGTGTTATTCAGGTCATTGTTGATGCAAACCCAAAAGAATAGTGGCCACAATTATAGCTGTATTTAAAAGTAGAAGCTTTTGAAGCATCAGTGGTGAAGATAACAGAGTAGCTCTCCTGCAAGAGTTTTTGAAGGCAAGTAACCTGACTAGCTTTTTAAGTAAGTTTGGGAGGAGTTCTGAGAATTTTGGAAAGAAGGCCAAGGGAAAATATTTCATTGGTTTTGTTTTCATGCTCATTAAAATGTTCTTAATTTATCTCTATTTGGTTGAGACAGTAAAGATTTGGAGTTACATCACCAGGAGATCTCCGTCAGTCTATGTTTCCATATAGAATTATATAAATTTTATGTTTAACTACTTTGTCAATACAGCAGTGGGGTATTCATTCCTCATGATAAAAGGCAGGGTCCTGGAAATTTAGTCAGAATAACAGAACAGTGGTAGGAAAACACCATCAACAGTGTAAGAAGTTACATTTATGTTTGTTTTAAGAATTAGTTTACTGTTCCAGACAGTTTGATAGGGTAAAATTTGGCCCTCCAAGCACACATTTATAAATAGGCACGTAATTTTTTTTTTCCTTCTTCGTGGTCTTACTCTGAGGATGCCTTGAGTATGTCCCAAGACCTGCAACAACAGTACACTAAATACTGAGTGTAGGTGGCAGCATTTTGATCCCTCTCTTTCCTATGGCATCGCTGTCAGGCCAAGTCATCAGGTTTTCCAAAAAGAGTATGAGGCATCCTTTCCAAGGTGCTTCTCCCCAGTGTTCCTCAGTGCATCCATTCTGGACTGTCGCAGGCCTCTCCTGCTTGTATAATGTGTGATGAAAGCCAATATAGTCTGTAAACTCTAGTCTTTGGTGTGGGAATTGTAACAATGTGAGAGAAGTTGTTGAACTCACTCTTTTTCTACCCCTCCTTATTGGTCACTGAAATGCACTTAAAATTTGTAAAGCTGTTGCTGTTATGATAATATTTTATGAAACCTCTTTTCTTTTTCTTTTCTCTAAACCTAAATTTTGAGCCTATTCTACATTAACAGTGTCCCTTTGACATTCATGGGATTTATGGGCATGCATGGAGGAAAAATACATCCCTTTGCTGGATTTGAGTCAGGAGGATCCCAGAGGCATATACTGTACTTCTGAATTTCCTTCCGCTTTTCATGACTGTAATTCTTGTGTCCTCTTTTGCATACATAATTGATTAATCTGTATTTTTAAAGGTTTAATACGTTTCCTCTTTTTAATGTGAGGGCACATGATTTCATTTTCATTATACTCCCAAGGTCTCTGACTTCTGTTTTTCCATTTCCCTACCCTGCCATCTGTGGGAACAAATTAGAGAGAAAATAACACTTTTGAATTATTGGGATAAGGAGAGAATAATACAAGCAGCAAAGAAAAAGAGGAGAATTAAATGAAAATTCAAAGATACAGACATGGAGTCCCTGAAACAGCAGCAGGGACATTTAAATTACACTTTGTTGTGCCAGCATCTCTAGAACTGAAGAAAAACCCATATTACCGTTGCTGCCCTTTTGCTTTGCTGGGATAGCTGAGTCCAGGATCCCACAGAATTTCCACTGATGGAAGTCACTTAATCAACGAATTCCTCAGACTTCCTGGCCCTACCTCCCTACCTTTTTAAGGCTTAGGGGAAGATCTGTTAAGAGACTTAATGGCTTTTCAGATGCTGAAGTGTTGCTGGGCCTGTGCAATTCTGCCTAGATGTGGTAGTGTCCCAAGCATCCTCCACTTTCACCCCTAGGACGTGTTTTATGGGGAAGCATGACAACTTTGCCCTGGATCGTGACCCACGAAGGCTCTCTCAGCAAGCTGCCCAACTCATGTATTTTATGGCTGAGCACCAAAAACTCCAAATCTCTTTATGGAATACACCCACCCCTGGCAACTCGATACCCTGGGTATGGAGAAAAGCCTGTAGTTGTGCCTTGACACGGCAGCACTCTCTTCTGGTGAATTCTCAGCTCTCATGAATCACTGTGAACCCAGAGTGAGTCTAGCTTGTTCAATGATCTGACCTAGTATTCTTCCAGGTTTCAGGCTCCTCTGTTCAAAAGAAAATAAGCGGAATGTAGTGTGAGGGAGCAGAGGTTGAGGAGGTTTTACTTTCTTCCCATGCCGAGTACCATGAATCAGATTGCTAGGAATCAACTTTATCACTAGCCAAGATGCATTGTTACTTATAACTCTAAATAAGAATTTAAAATGTAGGTATACAGTGATGTAAAAATACAGAAATTTTAAAAAGAATGCGTTTAAGCAGGACTATGCGTAGTGTTAATATACATCTAGCAATAATATGTCATCACAATGTTTCAACTGACTTCTGTGGCTGGCTAAGAGGACTCTATTACCTGTTCAAGGACTAGCCTGCCTCAGACAGTCCTTCAGCCTACATCTTTCCTCACCTCTTTAAAGATAAGTGCAGTAGCTACTCCAAACAACTGCCTTCAGAAGCTTCTCTAGACAAAGGTGTAATGACCTCCTCCTTCCTCTTTTCCTGTTTACCTGCCCTCAGTCTCCATGACTGGGCACTGAGCATTTGGAAATTAGCTCATTTCCTTCCCCCACTGCTTAAGGTTGCTTGATTATTATTCCTATTGTGTTTGCACGTTCCTTCTACCTTCTGAAAACATGCTGGTACAGCTTTATGGGGGATGTCATGAGGCATATTGAATACATGGTCTTCTTACCAGAACTGTAACTATGCTCACTGCATGAATGCTGTGTAAAAGGTAGATAGGATACAGGGATGGTGATAGTGGAACAGGGGAGCCTTGAACATCTGTTCCCAGTGGGAATTTGAGACAGGGAGTGTCACCCAAGGAAGGAGGGTGACTATGTACTTGTATAATTTGTTAAGGTGCTGGATAGAGATATTTTTTTTGCAATACCAAGTTGTAAAGTGCACTTATGGTTGATACCCTAGAGCCTGATGAGCAGTTTGCAGGACCAAGATAGCAAAGAGTTTTGTTGGAATGGACTTGCCAACACACAGGAGGAGTGAATCCCGCTTACTGCCCCGAAGATGAATTAAAGATTTTCCATTTGGATCATTCAGCAATGTGTCTAGACAGGGCTGGGAGCAGGAAGAGTCCCTATTTACGTGACTCAAGGATAAAAGCCTTTTGTTTTGCTTTGCTTCTCTCCCTGTCCAACTCGTATTACTTCACCACTGTGTCCGAGCCTCACCAGGAGAGAAGAGTGATCCACTTTTCACTGTTTCATACTCTGAGCAGTATTAGTGTGTGTGAGGAGTGGTCATCCTCCACTCCTATTGCCAGTATCTTCAGCCAATGACTTCTGAATCCAAATGTATTGGTAGTTCTTGGCAGATGAGCAGAGAGTAGGACATGGTGTGATCAGGGATACCAAGGTGTCACACCAGTGTAAACACCTGTAGGGTGTCTGGTTTTATCTTATCTCCTTATCAAGGTGTGTGAAAGGAATTAGTCAGTAATTTGTATTGTCAACAGTGTGTCTGGCCTGTTAGCCAACCTGTTGAGCTTGAGGAGAGAGACAGGCTTTGTGTTTTGCGTTTATGCATCAAGCTCAACTAATGAAGACATGGGTGTTTTTCTAACATGGGTTTATTTTAACTGTTCAGCTGCAAATATACATGCAGGCTCGAAGGCAGTTTAAAGTAGTTCCAGGAACTTCTTCATCATCACGTTTCTCAAGCAGATTATCAAGTTACAAATATTACGTCATCAACAAAAAGTCTGTTTGGCTGACCGCTCTGTAAAACCCAGTCCTTTAGGTTTCGCTACATGGGCATTTCTGAGTGTCCTGTACACCCTGCTAGCTCATGTTTTCAGAGACTTTGTAATTTTCCAGTGCACAAGTCGGGGGATTGAATTCTGGAAAAGTTCTTTTCAGTAGTTTTCCCAAGTCTACCTAAGTGAGCCTCCTTCAGTGCTGGCATCTGTCTAACTGCTGCAGTCTGCTGGAGGATGGCTAGTGTCTTGTGCTGGATGTGTTCCATTTCCTTTATCTAAATGAAAAAGGAATATGATTTGTCCTTTATAAGAAGGACAAATGATTACCTACTCATTTCAGAGGTGAAAGCAGGAGGTCATTTCCCTATCGTCTTTTAGCTGACTCAAGTTGTCTTCACCAAAAGCAGATGTCATTCCTGATTCCTGATGATTAAGAAAATGATTTTTTTGAAGGAGATGCTTTAACTTCCATTCATCAGGCAACAGATCCTGAATTTCCTACATACCCTCTTTTCACTGACATTGGTGGGAAGTTTGGGCTGGCATTTTACACCACTTACAGCTTCAGGTTGAAATACGTCCACTGGATAAATGTGGCATGAAAGGGACTACACACTGGTTTTGTTCTGCCTGTCAGTCTCACAAGCCAGTATCAGTGGAGTCCCATGCGTGCAAATTAGTGGCATGTAACCCGAAGCCTTAAAAAAGAACAGATTTTCCTGGGTTTGGGGGCTCTAGTAGGGACTGTATAAGCCCATACTTAAAAACTGACAAGTTTTGAACTTGGCAAGTTCATGGCATTACTGTTTCTTGCTGGTTTCAGGTGTTATCTCCTAATGAGAACGAGAGGGTGATTTTTTGGGTCCCGTATAAGAGTGTTGCTGCTCTTGTTAACAGTTAAACTGGTTAGGGGTGTTAAAGCTGATAGATGTTAGTCCTGGGCTCTTTGAGACTTCAGAATCCTCAGCTTTGCACTGCCTGAGCAGGCTGGCTCTCCTCAAGCTCATCGTCATGTGAAGCCAGTGCCCATCCTCACACAGATCGAAAGAGAGAGGAAAGTGCTTTTCCTGCTGCATCTTCAGTGCTGGGAGGTGAGGAGGGGTGTGAGTGTCATCAGCTTTACCACCTAGTTACTGGTCCCCGTAGGTCACCTTGAATAGGTGCTGTCTCATATGGGGGGAGAAGAAGTGTCTTTTAATTTTATTTTATTTTTAAAAATATGATTACTGTGAGAAATAAAATATTTTTGCAAACACGTCAGCTCCAGATTGATTCCACTAGGCCTCGTTCTCCTTTTATTGATGAAACTCAGCTGATTTAAGATGGGCTGCCTTCACAGGGAACTCGCACAAGATCCTTCAACGAACTTTGAAAAATGCTTTCTTCTGCATCTCACTGTTTCCATTGAAAAGTTATCCTAATTGGATCAGCTTGCTTACCTTTTGAATCATTAATTAAATTAAAAAGATCTGGTGTTGCCAACAAAGCAGAAAAATGCTTTTTTAATGTACAGCGGAAATCAATTATCTAGTGTCTGTGGATATAACCAAAAGAATATTATTGTAGATTCATTTTGTTTTCTTGGGGGGAAGAAAGGCTAATTGTTTTTTAAATGAAATGTTAAGTAGCATAGTTTACCAAGAAGTATAACCACAGACTGGTTTGATGTGTGTTGCACAGCTGGAATTAGAAACACACAAATAGAAAAAAAAAGATAGAAACCACAGAGCTATTAAGCTGAGACAGTAAAGAAGCAGTGAAGTTGGCCTGGCTTTTCTTTTTCCACTTAAAGATATTACTCACTTGGATAAACAGTATAGTTTTGCAAATAAATAAACTTACATTTTTCTAACAACAACAAAACAAAGCAAAAAAAGAAACAGAAGAAGGAAATAGGAAAAACCTAAGCCAAACAAAAGAGCGAGAACATAGGGATCATTAAGTATGTGATTTCAAACAAAAACGCTGTTAATTAAGGGCAACGCCCAGCTTTAATCTGGGAAAGAGGTTGAAACAAGAAACAAATACCATGTCCTTCAAGTTTAATTAATTTTTCTGGATACTCTCCAAACATGTAGGGGAAAAAAAGAAACATAGAATAGCCAGGGGGAGAAAAACTTTAAAAGTGAGAGTTCCTGAAATTTGAAATTGTAGCATTTACAGAAATGCGAAAGTCATTATGTTTTCCTTCTGAAAAGCTGCAACTAGAACCTGAGAGGTTAGGGAAGTGAAGCCTAAACTCTTACATGTCTAAACAAACGGGCTCTTTGGAAGCCTTTGCGGCAGCTGGATGTCACAGCAGCTTCTTCATGTGGCACAAAGTCATTCTGTGGTTCCTGCCTGTAGACACATGCCTCTTCTGTGCATTTTAATGGCCTGGGTCACCACTGCCTGCAGTCCTGACCATACCCCCAGCCAAGCTCTTCCCGTTCGTTCAGCGCTGGCCCCGAGTGAGTTTGTAGCTGGAAGTGGCAACAGTGCAACCAGAGAGGAGTCGCATAGTGAAGTGCCCCTGGCAGAGCAAATCCCTGCCGGGTCTTCGCGAAAAGAAACAAACCACAGGCAAAGTAAAGGAGTCAAAGAAAAAAAATACGTATTCCTTTCGC
Source organism: Apaloderma vittatum (assembly GCF_000703405.1). Lineage (NCBI taxonomy): Eukaryota > Metazoa > Chordata > Aves > Trogoniformes > Trogonidae > Apaloderma > Apaloderma vittatum. Next base: position 14,695 of record NW_009699192.1, on the reverse strand, counting down.
ACTGGTTTTGTTGGGTGTTTTGGGTTTTTTTAATACCAAAGTCTTCCTGTTCTAAACATATTACCCAGGTCCTTCGTGCCAAATTCACCCTGCTGCTGTAACTAACTCAGGAAAGTGTGCCAGTCGTGAACGAATGTATTTGTAACCTCTTTTTTTTTTTTAGTCCTTAGCATTTCCTAAGTTTTGCAGTCAGATATCAACTCCTTTCCACTCCTATGCCTTCTCTCCTTTTTCCACCCCTCTCCATCACTGTCTAAAGAATCCCTCCCGTGACTGGTCACTTCCCTGTCTCAGTGCTTGTAGCTGAACTTCCTTGCCTGGCCCCAGCAGCCCTGTTATTCCCCACAATGTTTTAAGAGCTTTTTCCACTGTAAGTAATGGGGCAAAGCCTGCCAGGGCAGTAAGTAGCCAGAAGGTGGAAAACAAATTGATTCAGAAGCTCCAGGTATACCAGTGGTGCTGCAGATGGCAGCAGGAAGGAAAGAGAGAGGCTTTGTGAACAGCTACAGTGAACTTGTTTATGGTGAACGCTCATGGGTCTGGCAAAGATCAGCTGCTTAATGGAAGTGGGTTTCCTATAAACACTGAACGGATCCCTACTGAGTGTCCTGTGTGGATATTTTGAGCAGATGTGCATTATGCCTATTAAACTATTAATAAATAAAAAAAAAACTTTTCAAAAGATATCTTTTAAAGATGTAAAAAGAGTGACTTGGACAATTTATGTCACTGTATTTTGTCTAATTGCGTAGAGCCCATGCCTTGGCTAGATTAACTGCATAAATGTTGACTGAGTCTGCAAATAGCTGCAGATGCTAAATGAGTGGCCAGCTTGGTCATCAGCCCTCCAAGGTGCTCCTTGTCTCCTGTGGGACTTGAGGATACTCAGCTTTGAGGTTCCTTTGACTGAAAATATAAAGTGCATGGTCATGAAGAAGCAGGTTTTTTTCAGCATTTCCTTGCCTTGAAAAAATAATAGCTTGCTAAGTTGCTCTGGAGAATGTTAACCAATTTTTTTTAAAAGTGTTTATTTGTGTTTATTATTATGCAGTCTTAAGAGGGGAATTAAACATCTGGATAATGACCTGTTTACAGTTTAAAGAACATCCTAATGGTCATATTGCTTCCTTTGTAGAAATGCTCACACACTTCTAAAGAAGATACTTGTTTATCTGTGTTGTTTATTGACCTACTGTCTGGCTAATACACCACTTCAATAGATTCTGAGCCAAACGTACCACTAAAGTAACCAAATGCAATGACATTGAAATTGGTTGTGAGTCTGGCCCTCTGAGTTTGTTCATGAAAAACATTAATTTGACAGTGACCAGTCAGAAGTATCTATTTGTTTTAGCTCAAGTCTGTCTTATTGAAACCAGATTTATACAGAGATAATTTCAGTGAGTTCAGCAGAATTGCTCTGAATGTGCTCTAGTATGATGAAAACTAACCCTTCCTGTTTTTAAGTAATACTTTTCCAACGTCAAACTTTAGAGAATTAAAAATTATGTTCTTTTTTTTTTGTCACTCACATTGGAAAGCAGAATGAGAGCAGCATATTTATACTGACATTCTCCTGGTTTGTATGCAGTAACACAATTGTAGCAAGGAAAACTTCTGGGCACTAGAAAGGAGAGCTCAGGCTTTTTCGGTCAGGTGAGAAAGGAAATCTAGAAACTTAAAAAGAGGTAACTCTGACATTCTTAAAGCCAGCTTGGGTATTTAGATATTTACTTTGTTTGTCTAAATACTTTATTTGTGAAAATTTAAACTTTTTAAATGCTTACCCCCCTCCCAAATTTGGAGTCTGGCCTAGCTACAAATATATCTTGCATCTTCCTAGTATTAAGACTAGAAATATTGCATATCCGTGTGCACAGATGTGAGTCTGTGTTATGTTGCGTGTTTGAATTTTCAGTAACAGATGTAACATTTCCATGTGATAAGAAAAACCTTAGCAAATGGTGTGAGAAGGTGGGTGTCGGTGTCAGTCCGGTGGTTTACGTGTGTTTCAAAGGCAGTCCATTTGGAATATGATGAAAGCTGGACCGTGTCCAGCCTGACACTGTTTGAAAAGCTTTTCCCTACCCCCATCTTTAAACTGAGTGAGGGAGATGATGCTTTCAAAGCAATCCCTGTCTCAGAGGTCAGTATTGTGGGGAAGCATAATGTTTTTTTTGAGAAATATGTATTTTATTTTTCTTGGCAGTCCACTGGTTGTCATCAGGGTTGCCTTGGCGGAAATATTTTAAAGAGAAACGAATTGTGAAATCTTCAGCTCTTTGAAAGGTGAGGCAAAGTATGATTGCTACTGAAATAGGGTAAATGGTATAAACTTCAGCTTCATAAGTCTTGTGTTTAGCATAGTGGTACTCTGGTCTCAGCTGTACACCGAAGAAACAACTCCAGAAATAACAAAGATTGAGATTTGGTTGTATGAATCCCATCATTCTACATCCTTTATCAGGAAAACATTACTGTTTAATATCTTTTATCCAGGATGATGAAAATCACTATTGGTACCCTGTATAAGCCAGAAGACGTTCAGACACCTTTGATGTCCTGCAAAAAAGGAAGAAAAAAAAAAAAAGGAAAGAAGCATTATGCCCTATAGAAAGGAGAGCTTGCTCAGTCCATGAAATAGAGTCTAAGGTCTAAGTAGAAGCAGCTTCACAACTGACCTGGAAATAAGTGCAAGGAAAGCTGCCGGAGGCAGAACAGTCCATGTGTGTGCCCTTCAGCTTCTCTCTGGGCAGGACCTTGAGGCCCTCTCTCTGTCTGATCCTAAACCCGAGGGGGTTTCTCCTCCACTTTTGGTGCTGCCAGAGCTGCTTTAGGGAGCAGGGCTTTTTTAGGTGTAGATCAGGCAGGTAGTGAGGACACGTGGGTTTCTGTGTGCCTTTGATTTTGCAGAAGAAACGCAGCTCAGTTTTTGTCTTTACCAGTTTGAAGGCTTGCTTGTCTCCCCTGGCATGCGAGGCTGGGGCATGGGGGAAGGCCAGCTGGCTGTGGCACCATCCACATAAGAGCGCGTTGCTGTTAATAACAAGGGAAAAACAATCAGGAGTTATGGTAGGGATAATATCTGCCTCTTTGGGAGGGTGTGTACCTGCCACTTATTACTCATGTTCCCAGTTCTGGTTAGCTTTCCATTTCTTGCTGGATAACTGGGATCCAAGACTAATCGAGAAGGACGTTTTTCTTCACATTTCTCCCTGGTTACCTTTTCTCCAAAGCAGACCTCATTCCTGTGATTCATGCCATTATCACCTGCACACTCACCGCTGCCTCACTCACACCCACTGAGGCCCCGTCTCAGGCATATTTGGAAGCCAGGTCGAAAGCTTGCAGCTGGACTGCCTTTCTCTGAGTGCCTGGTGCTGACATTGGCTCTGATCTGTGAAGCCCCACAACGTCCTGAGGCTGGCCTACCTGCAAGGATGGCTCTTAGCCTCTGCCAAGCAGCT
>NW_009699192.1:0-11197 GCF_000703405.1 Apaloderma vittatum | reverse complement strand
ACGACTGTCCTGCTGACACGGCCTCGCTGTAGGAGAGGGAGCCTCTGGCAGAGCCCTTGGGAGGAAGGCACCTCAGTAAGTCTCTGAGCTTCTTCCAGCCCTGAGGGGCTCACTTCTGTAGCTTGCAGGCCACGTGGTGAAGATTGTCTCTTTACATGCTTAGGAAGAGGGAAGGAGTCTTAGTCCTTCCTTGCAGAATAGGCTCGTGTTAGGTGTTTTTCTATCTGGGATGCAGAAGGAGTTGCTGCTAATGTGGTTCCATGTTTAGGCCTGTGCCATTCAGATCTCAGGGTCTGGAGAAGCTACAGTTTCATCTTGTTACCACGAGTCTCAACATTTTTTTTCAAAAGGTAGCAGACCAAATACAGGACCTGGTTTTGAAGTTTTTATTCAGCTGTTCTTGCTGAAGGCAGCTTTCTCACTGATGTCTCCCAGACTTAGGCAGTAAAAAAACCTGAGAGGCAACTGGATAAGGACTTGCAGAATATGGCCCACTGACCTTAGCCCAGGCAGAAGGAGCAGAGCACACCAATCAATCACAGTTTGATACCTGAGCTTATAAAAAGCTTACCGGAATACTATGTATAAATGTATAATGCATCTGTGACTCTGAAGCCAACACATTTTCTCTCAGCTCCATGGAAATTGCCTGGGTTAGACCATAAAGATAGGCTGTTCTTTGTATGGCATATGAAAAATATCAATACCAAAAGAATGTATATATGATCCAAGAATTTTTTAATAAAATGTGTGTTCTCTGACCATTGCTCCTGTCTTTATGAATAGATAGAAGGAGTGATACAGTTTCATCTAAGGTCCTACACCAAAGGCAGATTGCTAGCTCTCTGTAAGTTCCTTGAGTGTGCTGGGCTCTGGAAGAAGCAGCTTTAAATGGTTTGACAGAGTGAGTGATATTAGACTGCTCATATATAAGGGCTCAGCACATCCTTTTAGACAACCCAACACGGTAGAACAAATTCATCACACTTTGACCTGCTAAATGGGATTTGGGGGACATAACTATAAATTCAGCTTTGCTCTACTCCAGAACGATTCGCCCTCCCTGTTGCTCATGAGTCATACCTTTTCCAGGCTCCACAGAGCTGAGTGAACCCTGTTCATTGTCTTACTGCACATGGGCTTTGGAGGTCTACCTTGATGGTTGAAGATTTTCTGTTTGTTTTTAGTTGTTTGTGCTTCTCTTCCCTGTACAGAGATGGCAGGTAGAAGCTCACAGCTTTGCGGTTGGAAAAGAAGACAGTAAAGATTGTTTCTCAGTGTTGCCTTACCCTAGTTTCCTATACAAACAAGGTGCACTCTGGTAGGCTCCAGTGTGTCTGAGGAATGATGTTATTATTGTGGTTATCACCTCGAAGCATTAGGCATGTTTTTTAGCTACAGTAGACTGAGGAATCTCATTGTCTGGGATTCTATGTGAAGCCAGCATAGAGGAAAAAGGACAGGCTTGATTTGCTTGCAGTAGTCTGTGCTGTTGAGGAGGCTTGACGAGAAGGATTCTCTTTATGTTATTACAGTAGAAGGATTGTATAAGGCACTTTTACCAGGCAAAGGTGAAGAAGGCAAACACACAAGTCAGAGGCAAGGTCACCGGCTGCCAGGAAGGAACCACAGATGGAAGAAAGCACTGCTCAGGGAGCTGGGAGGTGGAATTTATCTCAGCAGGCAGTGCTAGGGCAGCCGGATACCTGTGCCTAACCTCCTCCCGTGACTTCCTGTGGTTGGCAAGATTAATCAGCCCTGAATTTCCATAGACCTCTAACCTTAGTCACCTGTTTTAGCAGGGGCAAATCACAGCACAAGGACTACCAAGGATGTCCAGATGAGAAGTTCAAACTGGAGGATCAGCTTTTAGCCCATTAAAGTGGAGTTGACATGATCTCTGCTTACAAGTGTGAGCAAGGAATAAGCTCTTGTGTACAGTGGACGGTACTGACAAAATGCTTTTATATATGCCTAGGTGAATGAAACAGTATCATGGTTGCAAATTCTCCATAAAGCTCTTGTCTGCTTACCAGCATAATTTCTGTCTTGTTTCTTTACATTTCTGTTTCCCATCCATTAGCTGATCTTACCTAAGTCTGAGCCACAGTATGAGTAGTCATGAAGTTGTCTATGGATGGATGGCTAGAGCTCTCTGCCGTCTTTTGATCATATTACTGTCCTCTGCGTATGAGTGTCCTTGGTTTTACCTACTGAGGAAAATGAAAAGTACCTTCCCTCAATTCCTGTCAGGCTTGTTAAATTCTCCTGTGCAGTGTCCTTAAATTTCAAATTCTCAGCTCACTATTATCATGTGGGGTTTTGTGAGTACTTATTTCTCTCTCTTCAAACTCCAGATCCTAGAATCACGTGAGCATCAGCATCTTTCCACTGTGTCTTCCCTGCCTTTGCAGTCGTGAAGTAAAACTTGAAAGTCTAGCGCAGTTTCAATTTTCTAGCATACTCTTCATTAACCGAGTAACAAGAAGGAACTGAGATTTCAGTAGTATTTCAGTTGTATTTTAGTCTTCTTTTTTAAGCACATCTCAGGATGTAGGAGAGCCAAATTCACTGGCTTGTTTTTACACTTTGGTGTCTCTACTGTGATTATATACTGTGTGGTACCATGTGCATCATTCACAAGGAAAAGAGAAAGGACATTCATCTGCAACATAGGAAAGGGAAGAGCTAAAAGCTTGCAATGAGCATGGCATAGATGCACATTTATGGTAATTGACATTCTTCCTTTGGATTGTGCTTCATCCTAAATGTGTATAAAATGAATACCTAGAATAATTCTTTGTGGCTTGGAATTCTTCCTAGTTTGTTTTTCTTATTTTCACTATCTTCTTTTTTCACTTGGAGATATTCTGCAAACTTCATTTTCCTCTGTAGCTCTTTGTGGTGGTTACTAGAACTGAAGATAATCATAAAACCATGGTTGGTCTCCATTCTAAAATGTTCTAGTGCCTTTGATGGAGTATTGGTCTTACTGTGCTGCGTCAATGTACAGATTGTGAAGTGACATTTCCTGCCTAAAAACTCTGGTCATTTTTTTCAAAACTTGTGTTTGGTTTTGTCTTACTGTCTGAAAATGCAGGACTATATATTATAGCACCTCTCACATTGTTTTTCTTGTCTGATGTTTTCTTGGTTGGCCAATTGCTGGGCTGTGTCAGTACCAATAACAAGTTAGCACCAGTCTGCAATGTTTATTCAAGTCAAATTTCACAGACTTTTTGTTTGCTTGAGCACTGCAGGACTGAAACCTTCTAGGTTCAAGAAAAATAGCATGCAGCTCTTCTGATTTGTTAAGTATTTCTTAGATATTCCTGCCAACTGTTGACAAATTTGAGGTGTGTCAACTAAGTATGATAATTTCATAAAGAAAATGCTCTTCTAGTCCTTATTTTCTGAGTAGCTTCCTTAAGATGAAATCCTGCAAACACACACAAAATTACCATTTTCTTTAAGTGTGTCGATAACTCCAGTAAATTTCAACAGAATTTACTGTTGAAATTACGTCCCTCATGCCAATCAAAGCCTGTGGCAAAAATTCCACTGACTTCAGTGAAACCTGGGAGCTTTGATACTGAGTTGGGAGGATAGATTTGTATTTGACATGAATGGTAAAAATTTGACATCTGCTTTTACTTAAGACTTGCAGGTCCCTGGATGCCCTGGCTTGCTGAAGGACACTGGAAAGAGACACAAAGTTCAATTACTGTTAGCTACCACCTGGCACTGTGTTCAACTTCAGACTGTGAGCGGTGGGAATTACAGACAGACCGGTGCTGGGGACGGCTGGTTCTGATCCATGGTGCTTCTCTCCAAATTTTCACTTTGTACAACTAAGTAGGCGTAATTTTGAGATCTGTTAACTCAGTTTTACAGTCCAGGACCTCAGATCTGGATGGAGGGAGCTCAACTTTACTATATTTTATCTTTCTGTTTTGCAAGCGAGGATTTTAAAAAGCAGTTCCAAAGAACTAAATATGATATTTTCAAAAAAGAGGATTCATGTTGTGGGTTTATTTGTGATCCTGGGATCCCGTGTTTGTTTTGCTAAAGATACTTAGGCAAGAGTATAGAATTAAGGCCTGATAAAAAGAAAAGAGCACACAATGTATATATATTTTTTGTTTCTGAAGTATCAGATCTTTGCTTCCCTTTGAACAACATTTCATGAACTTAAGCTGCAGATTTCTTATTGTCTCTCAATGAGGCATTACCCAAACCTCCAATCTGGGGAACAGAGAGGTGTAATTCAGGTTACTCCCTTGTGAAACAGTGCAAGTCTCCTGCTAATCAGTTCCTCCCAGGCTCTTGTGAATATTCTTCGTCACAGCAAAGGGAGAACTCAAATAGTCTGACATAAATTACATGCAAGGAAAAGTACCTATAGAGAAAATGAAAGGCTATACAGCATTTTTTGCATATATGCATGTACATATGTGTGTACATGGGGCAGTTTTCCTGTCATTAATGTGAGCTGTGCATGGGGCTGGGTCACACACTAGCAACAACTTTATCTGTCATGAGTACCTGACCACTTTTCTGCTAAATTAACCAGACAGAGCTTGTGCTAGTTTTATGCTGGCTACAGAAAATATCTCATCTGGTATAAATCCTGGCTGTTCAAGCTCGTTGGTATTTTTTGGTGTTCTGACTTTCTACCAGCAGAATAGCTTTAGACTGAAGTGGCATGGCATTTTTGATCCAGTACTAGAAGGTATAAAGAGTGATTTAGCATGTTTCTGAACTGTAGCCTGATATGCAGCGTGATGCCAGAAGTAAAGATGGAAGGAAAGTCACTGTCAGTCCCTTCAAAGTATCACCTGGTGCAGTATATGCATTTCATTTGATCCATTTGGTGAGTGCACAGCTCAGCATCCCATTCACGAGACTAAGCTGGCAAATGGTATAGACAGATAGATGCAAGACTGAGAGGTTCAAAGAGGTAGATATAGATAGATACATCACATGAGGTCTTAGTGGATAGGAAATTCGTGCTTTAGATTCACTAATCTCAGATGTCTCCTTGTCTAGATACCATCAAATATGTTGTACTGTATCTTTCTGTAAGGAGAAATGTCCACCAAGGACAGGTAAACTGGCTGGGTTCCTGACTGGATTGGAGTTTGCACCCAGATAGCTGAGAGGTCAAACTGGCAGTTCTCAGGGGCTCCTTAGTGCCGATAGAATTAAAAAAAACCCCCCGATTTACAAATGTTACACTTTACCCGGGACAGCTGTAACTGGGGATGCTCTGCTAGTAGTGCTGTAGTAGAGCATTAACACTTTATGGCAAATGCTCACTAAGTAGTCTCACTGTAGATGTGTGAGGCCAAGATGAAATTACTTAGATGCCACTGACTTATTTTTCCACTTGCCATTAAAAAAAACAAATCAGGCCCTTGTATGTACATATGAACTATGACAGTGGGCACCTACCAGCTATTTAAGAGGCTGACAAAAAGTCTGGAGACTGCAAGCTTTCCATGGTGTTTGAGAATGCTTTAACTTTAAAATGTTGGCTAGTAGATTTAAGGCTTAGGGAGAAACCTATTCATTTCCTAGGGGAGTGTCTGAATGCCATTTTTCAGCTCAGAATGTGTATTTCCGATTCACTGCATCAACAACTGAAAAAAAAAAAAAGACATTTTGACGGATCCTGTATATATGTGGTATTTCCCACCCATGACTGACACAACTATACCAGGCAACGTTAAAGTAGGATTGGATATGCTAGGAAAAAAACTGTCTTTTTTTTCTGATAAAGATTATTTCATTCAAGGAATTGGTTTAAATTCTGCCAGAACAGTCTATATAAACTCCATCTCCTAGAGTAGGGCTTGTGACTACACCCTGTGAAATACTGCTAAATCCTTTCCCATGTTATTCGACGTCTCAGTCGGGAGAAAAGCTGAGACAATTCCCTAGAGAGAGGTTGAAAGTATCCCAGATCATTTAAAGGGGATGTTAATGATGATCTATCTAATTATAACAACCTGAATATCAGCACTGTTAACAATTTCGTTTCTTATTATAGCATGGCAAAAAGGAGATAAACAGATTATTTATGCTTGTTCCGCATGGAATGTTATGATTTTGGTGTCTTTATTGGATGTAGCCTATTAGACAGACTGTGCTTTTCCCCATATGCTCCCTGCCTGATAATTAACATGTATGGGCTGCTTTTAAAAAGCAAACAAAGGAAACTCAGTCTGCTTGTCTGTCTGGTGTGTTTATGGTCATAGACCAAAACATCGCACGCAAAACAGCAGCCGTTTAAATTTCTTGGAAGAAGAAAACATTCTTCTTACCAAAATGGTGTTCGTAATAATGAAATGTTTTAATGCACCCATGCATCTAAAGTCAAAGTGGGTAAAAGTACTGAACAAAAGTTTATATTTAACAGGTGGAGAGCTCAGACTTTCTGTGTAGCCAGCCCAAAAGTACACAAATTTTTGCCAGAACTAATGCTCTTTTTGTCCATGTGTAAAGTCTAACTCTTTGTCTCTTAGTTTGCCTTCAGTGATGGTAGCAGAGTTTAATAAAAAAATAATAACCACCCTCGATCCTTACATGTTTAAGATGGAAGAGGATTTAAAAAAACCCACTGAGCGTTGACCCATGTGATTATACTGGCATTCATATATATGGCATTCAAAAAACCTAGTGATGAATATGGTATAACTAACTAGTGAGATTAGTTAGATTAGACATTCAGAGAAAGGTGGCCAGGAGATGATCTGCTAGAGTAGAAGGATAATCCTGATCACTACGGATCAGTCCTTCCTCCACTGAAATCTATTGAGATCCCCAATGTTAGGAGAAGTAGAAAGACACAGAGATTCTTTGCTAAGGACCACCAGGATGAGTGATTTATGTCAAAGTCTGTGAAGGGCTACAGTGAGCATCTTTAGAAAATTCAGACTCTTGAATGGGGGTTGTTATTTTGAAGAATCTGCATATTTGCTTACACTTTTCCGTTTTTTTTCAGTGGCACTAAGAACAATCAAGAATCAAAATAGTGAAAGAATCTAGAGCAAACCAAAAATTCTCTGTGAGGCTGGAAACTGAAAGGTGTCTGCAAAGTAAATTCTGAAACTGATAGTGAAATTCATTAGACCGGTTTACCTTTATGAGATAAATGAAATGCAAAGAATTACAAGTAAGTAACAAACTTCTCTGACTAATAATTCAAGACTGCAATATTTATGTAAGTTTAAGTATGTTCCACAACATGACAGTGTTATGTTATATTGCCATTCATCTAGAAGGATAAAAAAATTACAAGCAGACTGCAAGAAAAATCATAGTCTTGGCTCCAAATTTTTTTATTGAAGTTCAGTAGTCTGTCTGCCAGTCTTCCTTCAGGAATATAGCAAGTACTGTACTACCTTCCTCACAGAAAAATAAAAGATATTTGGCTTCCACTAAAGACCCAAATTAGACTAGTGTGCAGTGGTACATAATTGTATGTTTTCTTTCAAAACTAAGAGATTCCAGCTAATTAGTTCTTTTCCTCTTCAGGTCCCATCTCATTTGCCTTCCCTACATGAATTCCCTGTTAGTACCGCAGATGAGGTTTTTGTCTTGGCCTTTACATCCCTCTCAGATATGGTGACCTCCACACCCCGGTTCTGTGTCCCACCTTTCCCTGTACCATAAGCTGCTCCTTCTGCAGATTTTGGAGGACGGTACCACCTCGCACCCCTCCTTTTCTTTCACTGGCTGCCTCCTGAGACCTCTGCGCTGCACTAGGCAGCCGTGGAACATGGGAGTTGCATGGGTGGGAGGAGGATGAACTGGCCAAGTTTTCATGTGACGCGTATTGCACAAATGACCAGAAATGGGGGCTATTGCTCCATATTCTAGCGCTCCACCCAAGGCTGCCCTTGGGCAAGCACGGTAGCTATGCCTATTTCATAGAATTTATTCCAGTAAAATATTTGCTTATTGGCAAAACTGTGGTGGCTTTCTTGATGCCTTTGTCTGCTAGTGGGTGACACCTGGATAACTAGCAAAAGTTGAGGTCTTTGAAAGCCTCCTGAGAAGTATTCATGGGGATTGGAGAGAACATGGAGGATGGGGCAACTGAGAGTGGTGAGAAGAGCAGCTCTTGGTGTGACTTAATATCGGGTGTTTTGCATTGCAGCTCATATCAGTGGGGAGCGCCTGCTCCTTCTGACTGTGCTTTCCTGGAACAATGGGTGCAGCAAAAAGGTGATATAAGCATACAGCCTGGAGGCCTGTAATTTTCAAGGCACAAGCTGAGAAGAGGTGGGGGGCACAAGGTAGGCTGAAGAAATGCAGAAGCCAGCGTGGTGCTGATAACAGCAAGGTCGCTGGTTCAATCCCCGTTCGGTCCCCATGTGTTGCCTGATCTAGTTGAGAGGCGTCCCTGCCCATGACAGGGACATTGGATTAAATGATCTCTAAGGTCCCTTCCAGCCTAGGCCATTCTGTGATTCTATGATTCTATGACGTATTGTGTGTGATACAACTTATGGCAGAAATGTCCTGTGGTTGTGGTATCTTCTGTCTGGCCAATGGGTCTTCTGCAAGAACCAATTCCTGTTTGCAGGGAAACATCATAGACAAACCTCAGAGGTCAGTTTTTCTTAGAGGGGGAATCCAGATGTGTGGAAAAATCATTATGTTTTATTAATATATAGTTTTTGTCTTGCTATATTACGTCTTTCAAGTATGATTCCTCTGAAGCAGACGTGAAAGATGTTAAGCAAGGCACCTCCCTACACAGAGCTGCCCAATTTAATTTTGTTTAGCTCTAAGCTTCTGTTATGCACTTCATTGTCAAGGTGTTGAAACATTTACAATACATTTCAAATGGCAGATGTCACCCACTCTCCACCGATTTTTATTTTCTTCTTGGCCTGACCATTCAGACAGGCAGAGGCAGAAACCTTGGTTGTTGTTTCTCTGTTTCCCTCCTCTCAAGACTTTCCCTGCTCAGAAATGTGTCAGGACTCTTTTTTTTTTTTTTTTTTCACAAGCAGAGCTCAAAGCAGTCTATCTGCTATTTAGTTTTTAAATTTAAAATATTTTGTCTGTCTTAATTTTGATGCGAGTTGAATGTAGTGAAATGTTTGGGGTTTTTTATCTTAAATCAGAAATGTGTGCCTTTAACAGAGCTGGTATGAATCAGAATTAAAAAAAAACAAACAACACAACAACTAAACCAACCAAACAAGAAAGATGAAATACAGTTTTATGATGTGACGAGATGTCCAAAATCTCAGGAAATAGGAATTTCTTTTTTAAAAAGTGTAAGAGGAATTCTGATTTGAAAGGACAACCCTCAAAATCATGCCCCTGCTTGAACATTTTCTTTACTTATTGTTATAATAGTATCTTAAAATCACCAATACTGAATTATAAATTGCTAGACAAACAAGATTTTCCACATTTAATTTGTTTCTTTTATAAAGTAACATTTTGTATGTTGGTTAATTTCCCCTGTTACTTTTAAGGGCTTTCATTATGCAAGGAGGAAAAAAAAATTTAAGAAAAAAATTGATTGCAGAAATACAAAGGAATAGGCAGTAGGCAGGAAAGGAGGGAAGGGAACTGTGTGCTGAAGGAATCACAGAGCTCTTAAATGGATCCCTAAAGGGACCAGAGGTTTGTCTAAACACTCTGTACGCTACCAACCCCTAGTATATACACATGTATTTAAAACAAAACATCTGCAGTACCATACCACCTTTGTTTTAATATCTTGAAACAACTAACACTTTTCTGGGAAAATGGGGCTGGAAAAGGAAGTCGTGGAAGAATAATCAGCTCTCGATATCTGTACTCAGATCCTGCTGCTGCGCACGCCTCTGCCCCACGCAGCGCTGCGCCTGTCGGCGGTATCGGTTGGGCAACCCAGGGCTAACTCGCGCGGAGCAGGGGCAGGTTTGCTTGTTGGTACACAGTGAGAGCACTGGCTATGGAGTTGTGGCACCGGGTCACAGGCTGTCACCCTTCCTGCCACATCCCAGCACTCACCTTTCACTCCCTGCAGGGCACAGGAGTGAGGGATCTGCCGGCCCCAGCACGCGTGGCGGATTGGATGACTCCCACCTCTTGATCACTGTGAAAGTAGCTGACTCCTGCGCCTGTCCTGCAGGTCAGGGTGTACTGATCCGGTGCTAAAACCCTGCACACAAGTGAGCGGCCCTGGGGTTGCCAGTGGGATCCATCTGACCATGCCCGGGACATCCATAAATTACAGCATCTCTCCAGAGCAACCTCTTTGCACCCAGAGAAGATTCCTGAGCGAATCAAAAAGAGTGAGTCTGAGGAGATTTGGGTTGAAGTGGTGTCTGGGTCAGATAAGGTTGCCCTCTGTTTCTAAAAATCCTCATGTTGCCCCAAACCACAAATACGCGCAGCTTTATTTTGTAATAAAATGAACATTTTCAATGGCGAGACTACAGGAAGCTTTACAAAATTTGCAGCATCAAAGGCCTGTCTTTCATTTCCATCAGCAAACATGCCTTCCTTCAAGAACTGCTTATTTTTGTGGGACTTCTCACGTGCTTAGGGTAGCACCTCACTAAATCATCCACAATTGGTAACAAATCTTGGCTCTGTAGTGAGCCAGGTTGTGAACAAAGGTGTGTGTGGAGCATTTGACATGGTGATGGCAACAAACATATATACACATTTCCTGAGAGCCAGCCCTGTCCATTTTCCTGAGAGCCAGCCCTGTTCATTTCTGGTTTCTCAGGCTTTATCATCAGCGGCGCAATCTGCGTGACTAGAAAAAGGCAAGGTGTCTTGTCAGGATGTATCATTTCCCGAAGGGTGGGCATACCGGCACGAGTTAGGTTTTGGCACCCCGGGTTCCGTTCCTTTTATTTCTGAAGCTGTTGCTGTTACCTCCGCGCTACAGCGGGAGACCCGCTCCCGGGGAAGCCCGGCGGGGAGGACGGGGACGAGGGGCAGGGCTGGAGGCGGCGGGGAGCTGCCCGGCTGTGTCAGGGAGAAGGCCGGAGGAGCAGGCGAAGCCCCCGCCGGTCACCCTTCCCTTCGCCCAAGCGCTTGCGGTTTTTGGTTGTTTTTGCTTCCCCGAAAGCACTGGATTTCGGTGTCACATGGCTTAGGTGAAACTTTCCTTCAAGTCCGTCCGTCAAGTCAGCCTGCGGCGCCAGAGCGAGCGGGGACCCAGAAGCCGGAG
>NW_009699191.1:0-1810 GCF_000703405.1 Apaloderma vittatum | reverse complement strand
TAGGTGTCCTCCTGCCCACACCCTTCACTGCTGGAGGGTGGGAGGAAGAGCCAGGCCCAAGAGCGTCCACCAGAAAGATGAACTGGGATGGCAGGAGGAAGATCTCTGGAGTGAAGGATGGAGAGAGAGAGGATTGGAAATAAGAGTAAGGGAATGGGGTCCAGTGAGAGAGGACAAGAGGGAAAGGTGAAGCTGGGAACTGGCAAAAACCTTCACAGTGTTTGTTTGTAGAGCACCTGGCACGACCCCAGACAATCTGCTAAAGGCCTTTGCTGCAGATTATCGATGCCATTGTAAGGGGGAGCACTGGGAAAGACTAATTCATACATCCTGCATCTGTTTGCTGTCGGCCTTCCACATGCAGACCCTCAGGCTGAGTATTCAGAGTTCCTCTTTCCCCCAGAGGAGCCCTATGGTGTCAGACCATCCTAAATCCACCACTACCTTACCCCGTGTGGGTCTGCAGAGCTCTTCTGTACTTTACAAAAGCTAAAAGTGGTATAAGACCCTGCATTTTGTATGGTAGTGGTGAAAAATTGCTGGCTGGTGTGCATGTGTGAGTACATCCAAGATGTGCCTTTTGGAGGATGGAGAAGCGCTCACCTGTGCTGTGTGACTTGAGGAAGAATTAGTGTGTTTCCGTGTTATCTGACAAATTTTTGCTCCCCACCACCCACCAGCACTGCAACGTTTTAAAAGCCGTTTGCACTAGTCAAGGCAGAGCATCCAGCTACGTTAGAGCCGCCGTCAGTTATGGGTCGCAGGAACCCTTTCCCTCCTTGTGCCTCTGTGTACAGCCAGGGGAATGTTTCTGCTCGGCTTTTAAGAGGCCTTTTAGTCTGAATCTCGAGTTTTCCACCACGAAAACTGCTGAGAGCAAGCGAGAAACCCTTGAAAAAGAGTTGACAATAGAAGCGCTGACAGGCTCTTAAATATTGTGATGCCAGAGATTCCGTGAGCTAAAAGCAGGGCATATTAAGACTTTGGACTGTTTTAATCTTTAACGCACTGGTTCTTGGGAAAGTAGGTTTCGTGTCTTGTTCATGAAAATTTGTTTCACTTTATAAATACACTCAGAATTTAATGCAGCAGATGGCTGGAGAGCTCTACGTTTTCCAAGAGGAGACAAATATATGTATATATATAAAATACATCTTTGACCAACACAATTATTGGTGAAACGCCCAAACTTGTTGCATTTGTCTTGCAATCTCCTATATAAGCTGGTGATTCTGGTGGATCGAAATGTCTTATAAAGAGAGCGATAGGTGGAGGGAAAGGACAGGGAGCAATGGTACAAAGTAGTAGCTGAAAAGATAAATTAACAAATTTCATGTGAGCTGATAAAACTTACAAAATGGGGGACTTGGATGCCAGGTCGGGTCGGTCTTCGCCCCTGCACTCCTGTCTCGGCCTCCTTTCCAGCTGTCGGTGAGTGGGGCACATCCCAGGTGCTCACATCTGTTCTTGCTGCAAACCATTTCCCTTTTAGTCCCGCAAAAATCCATCTTAAAAAAGCAAAGGCATTGACTCAATGTGTTTTCCTAGAAGATATTTTCTTGGAAGAAGAAGGGAAACTTGAGGAAGGCAGAAAGTTAGAAGGAAATTGAAGAAGGAGATAGAAGTTTTATCTCCTAATTTTTTTCACCGCAGCCCCCGTCCGCCCCTTGAACAGTACAAGCCCAACCCTGGGAGACCTGGCCTACTAATATCCCGCCAGGAAAGGTCTGTCCTCCTTTCCCAGCCCCATTTGGCCACTTTACAAAATTGATTTTTTAAAAAAATATATTTCTTTTATCTATTTATTTAT
>NW_009699190.1:0-7766 GCF_000703405.1 Apaloderma vittatum | reverse complement strand
AAGGGATCCGAGGCAAACGCTGCCGTGGAATTAAGGGCAAACCGCATTCGGCTGCTCATGTGCTTTCCCGCTGTTAAAGAATTCCTCCTCCTACGTGCCCTAAACAGGGAAAATCGCGTTTCGGAGAGTCACGCGTCAGCCGGAGCGGTCGGCGCGTTGTGCTGGCGTGCGGTTGACCAGCAGCTCCCCCACAACCGCACCCGCTCCCTGCCAGGCTGGGAGAAGCGCCCCGAGCCCCAGCATCGCTCTTGGGCCCGGTGTGCAGCTCCAGCAACTTTCCCACCTGTTTTTTTCTCAGGTACTGCAGGAGGAGCTCCTCTTATTCGTAAAATAAGGTGATCTGCAGGGAATTAATTCTGGACTTCATTCCAAAGCTGAAAGCAGAAGCAGATCAAATGTTGTGCCACTCTGGAAGACACAACAGTGCTTTTCTGAGGCTGAACTGAAGAAATTCTAGTATTTGCAGGCAAAACAATGAACTTCGTTCATATTTTACATGCTGCTGTCTGTCTTCCCTTCAATTCGGCCGTGTAATTGCAGACAATTTGGTTTCCAGACTGTAATCTGATATTTGCACAAAAGTGATACAAGCATCCTGCCATTAAGTCCCTTTTACTTGGAGGAAACAGTTCAGGTATTATGAGATGCTTATCAAAGAGCAGGACCTCTGGGTTCCCAGCTAGAGCTAAACTATTCTGCCTGAAGGAGCAAGGACCTTTTTCAGGTGGGGAAGGGCATCGGTGTGCCTGCCTGGATGAGCAGAGGATGCCCTTCTCCTTCCCAGAAGTATCTGAACCTGTACCAAACGTGCAGCAGGAGCCAAAGAAGCAATACAAGGGCACTTAGGAGAAGCCCCAGGTGAGACAGGATGACTACAGAGAAGGTGTATTCACAGGGAGCGAGGATCAGATGTAGCTTGGGAAACACACTATAGGCATTTGGGAAGGGTGTCAAGTTCTCAGCTGGACCAATCTGTCTGCTCCTGCTGTGTATCTGTTACCAGAATTCCTGTTTCATCACTGAGCGGAACAGGAGGACCGCTGAAGAAAAACAGGGTAGAAGAACGAAACTGGGTTTCAGTTCTACCCTTGTACAGCCTTCTTGATCTTGCGAGTTTTCTAAGGTGGGAAGCACTAGTTGCACAACAGCGGAAAAGTATTTCGAGCATAGAGGTCATCAGAAACAATGCAAAACTTTACAGCCATAAACAGAACAAGAAAATCCATAGCCCATGCTGTGCTGGGACTTGCACAGCCATTCTGTCAAGGGGAGAGACAATAGCTTGTAACTTGCCAGCACAGTACTCATTCCAAGCTGCCACCTGGGACCGGTCACTCTGCTGCCAACTGTAAACAGCTACAGAGTGAGGCTGATCCGCTGAAACTTCCACCAGCCATCTGGGAGAACAAGCACAATGCACAGCTCCTTGCCGCGGGTGGGAGGGAGCGGAGAGAGCGGCCGTTCTCATTCGGTTTGTTATTCAGTCATCTCCAGCCGTATGTTCCAGGAACTGTACTGGGACAAAATGGGAACTCCTCCCAGGCTAAAGCAAGGAGGGGTGCTTTGTGTTGGGTAGTGCCTCGCGTGCTTATTTCTGCCCTTCTTACCTCAGCGGACACTGCTTTCCAAGTAAAGAAGGCATGGATCCATTGTCCTGGCTAAGCGCAGAAATACCCACCCTGGGGACTCAGCACGTTATATGTCACGTCAAAGGCCACAAGAAGGACACATCCAGAGGAAGATCAGGCACCAGACAATCCCGTCCCAAAATGCTCAGTATCTGGTGAACTTACCCAAGCCCTGAGTCATAGCACTGCTGCACCAGCTTTGTGCAGGACATGCTTGTCGGGGCCTTGGTGAGCTGCAGGAAGGCTGCAGGCCACCCTGGCCGTGGGCCCTACCAAGGAAAGCACGCTGCCTCCTCCTCCAGCCCCTCCTGTTGCTTGACCCTGATTTTACCACCAGTTAGAAGTCAGTCTGTCATCCTAGCCTTGCAGGACGGGGATTTCATGCCTCAGCATAAAGGTGATAAATAGGATTCTGTGCAGGGCACGTTGAGCTTGGTTATTGATGATGCACATTCCAGCTTTGGGAAGTCCTTGGAAGCCTGGTGTTCATATTTCAGTTGAGATTTATATCCAGGAGAACAATGCTCTGTTATAGGAAGGCTTCGCTCTCCCAGCCACACCAGTAATTCTCAGCAGCTTTTTCCTGGCTCCCCACATTGACTCATTGTCTATTGTTGCACATCTGTCAAGCGTAACAAGGAAAGCTGTGTACACGCCTCATCCACTGCAAGGGAGTTTCTTTTGCACTGAAATTTCAGTCCTCTGCTCTCTTAACCCCTACAGTGCCATACACATGCACAGGAAAAACTGGTGATGACTGAATTAGGACGGGTAGGCATTTCTTTGCCTCCTTTTCATAGTCCTTGCTTAAAGATAAAATCCCTTAAAAGGCACTAATGGCTCATACATCACAGCACTAGCTCAACCAGAACGTGACGGTGAGCAGCGCGTCCACAGGGACAGATTCCCACCAGGGTCCATCTGAGTGGAGCTCTCTGGTCTGATCCCATACTCAGAGCTCCCCGAACACAGCACCTTCTGCTTCTTGCCACACCTTTTTGTGATCCCAGCCAAGGCTTTCATTAAACACCAACTTATAGAGATCAGAGAAGGGCCTGGGCTGGAAGAGACCTTAGAGATCATTTAATCCAGCCTCCGTCTTGGGCAGGGACGCCTCTCAACTAGATCAGGCAACACATGGGGACCGAATGGGGACTTGCCCCCACAGTTTCTGAAACAAGCTAAGGACACCAGCAGGTTGCCCTGTGGGACCTCGTTCTCAGCAACAAGGAGGGGCTTGCAGGGAACGTGAAGCTCAGGGGCAGCCTGGGCTGCCTCCCCCTCAGGGCAGTTAGGAGAGGGTGCAGCAAGCTCACTACCCTGGACTTCAAGGACCTGCTTGGTGAAGTGTCATGGGGTAAAGCCCTGGAGGGAAGAGGGGCCCAAGAGAGCTGGTCACTATTTAAGGATCATCTCCCCTGAGCTCAGGAGTGACACATCCTGAAAAAGAGAGAGTTGGGCAAAAATGCCAAGAGGCCTCCGAGGATGGACAAGACGCTCCTGGACAAACTCAGGAACAAAACGGAAGCCTCTCATCCCTGTGACCGGTGCTGAAGGTGCAGAGCCCAACAGAACATGAGAGAGAGCTCAACTATTCCAACGCCGGTGTTTTACAGCAAGGAAAAGGGATCCAGGAAACTGTTTTCCTATGAGTAAGTGTTTGTGAGGAGCTGGCTGTAAACAGGGTGCTTGGAGTCCAAACCACACAGAGCCCAGTGTTACCTGTCATGACGAACTGTCAGCCTCAGCCTGCATGTTCTGTGAGGGGCTGGCTGGGGGAGCAGGCACCTGGAGCGCTGCTGCTGTGCGGGCAACATAACCCTGTTAATTCTCTAAAGGAGGGGAGAGACTGCAGCCTTCTGCCACTTGGAAAGAATAACATACAGACAAATCACAGAGCTTTTCTTAATGCTGCCATGATACACAAATAAGAGGCTTAAGTATAATTATAGGTTGTATAATCAGTGTGAATAAAGAAATATATAGTAATTGATGCCATATTTTATAAATATCCTAACTGTTTAAGAAACTGAAAATATTTTCAAAAGAAATACTTCAGCATAATGATTATAAAGCCCTTTAATGTGAGTGAGCTGCTTTCTGAAGCCAGTTTTAGCTTCAGTCTCATGAACATAAATAGAGTTAATTGCCCTTCTGTGCGAGCTGGATGTTAGCACATTCCAGCAGAGTGTGCATTTTCCAAAGTGCCAATTCCAACACATTCCACCCCGTGCAATTTCTGCCTTTTTATGCACCGCACATAAAACGCACCCACATCTGGGCAAGGGTAAAGTTAAGTGCTTGTAGCAGCAAGCCTTGGAAATGGATTGAGACATCAACTGCTTGGCCATATGTTATTTGGATATTCAAGTGCAAATGTGCCATTTCTGAACTCACCCCACAAGGGAGAAGACATTGATGTGCAAATGGAGACATCGGGGAGAAGGGATGCAGGGGGGCTCAGGAGGTGCAAATGGCCCCTTCCCTCTTCCTTTTTGAAAATAAGCTGCACCACGGGGGCAGAGCCAGGGGCTGTAAAGGGGAAATCCTTTACCAGAGGCAACTCCCCCCCTGAAGGACTGGGGGCAGGATGCTGGCACTGGGGAGAGGGCTTAGGGAAAAGCGCCTGGCACATGCTCTGCCTCGTCCCCGAGCTGGCAGCAGGACATGGTCCCGCGGGCAGGGGCCGCACCAGCCGCCCTGGAAGCCCCCTTGGCCACGCACACTCTCAAGCGCAAAGCTCATTTTCTCTATATGACTCACACACCAAGTTATACGTGAAAAATGCAAATGAAAATACAACAGAACTCCAACAAGAGACCTCGCAGAAACAAAGCATTTACATTTCCAAAAGTAAACGCCATCTCGGATTTGTTCCTACAGAACGAAAATGAGGGGCTACTTCGTAAGCGATGCTAAAAATAATAAAAACATCCTGATCTGGACGTGGCTGTGGGGCACAGCACAATGTGCATTCATAACTGCCAGATCGCAACAGCGGAGGAGCTCGTGCAGATGACCCGTTGCAGAGGGCTGCTCAGGGCACCGCGCTCCACAGGGTTTTGGGTTTCTGCCTTTAATGAGCTGGTGATGAGTGACCCCTCCCTCAGCGCTCTCTCACTCCCAGGCCTTCTCCCGGGAGTCAGGCAGAACAATTTTAAATCCAATTTCCTCTTACAGATTTTTCTGAGACGGGGGGAGGCGCGCTGCTGAGCAAGCACAAGCCCCGGCTCCACACTGCAGCCTTGCAGCCTAATCCAAGTGTCTGTCACCACACAGGACAGCCACGCACAGCGGTGGAGTGACATTTCTGCCCCTTTTCAAATCCCCCACCACCAGCAGCCCACGGTGGAGGTGCACAGGTTGCATTTCCCCAGGGCACAGAGGCTTAGGGCTCTTTCTCTAGCAAAGGACAGGGAGGGCAGGCAGGGCATGCTGCCCATGGCTGGTTCAGTCCCCCTCCGCTTCCCTCAGCTTGGTTTAAACTCCCTGCCAGACCCTTTACAACCTGCTGCCATTTGCTTTGCTCTTGTGGAGGCGATACCTGGCACCTCCCTCCCCATCAACATCTCGTATCTCTCCCGTGCTCTGCCACCGCCAGGATGTGCTGAAAACAGCCCTGTGCCCGCTGATTGCTTTGGCATGTGGGCGGTGGGAGAAGAGCCAGGCTCTGCGATCAATTAAACCATTGCTCTTCTCTCCTTGGAATCAATGTCCTGTCTCTGTGCCTTCACAGTAGCCTTTCTGCAGGATGCACGAAGGGTTCATCTCTGCATGGCGTATCCCAAGCGCAGTGTCTGCTGTTCATCAAACTGGAACCAGTTTCCCTGTCCCTAAAAGCCGTAGCTTAAGCCGGGGCCTTGGGACTGTCCTTCATCCACCTCTTGGCTCTGCTGCCAGGGAGGATGCTTTGCTGGTGCCTGGCACTGCAGTGGAGCTCGGGCTGAAGGAACACAGAGTGAGGGCCCATCTCCGCTGTCACCAGACTGCCCAGTGCTGCTGACAGCTCACCGTAGGCCAAGAACCCAGACTTTTCTTCGTTTGTTTTCTTTTTTCTGGAGGGGGATGCACAGAGTGTGGCAGCAGAGAAAGAGTCCAGGTCCCATAACTGGGCAGCTAAAACCACCCTCAAACGGGCCAGCATCAGCAGCTACCACTTGACTGCAACATAGATACACATTAAGAGCCTGCACTGTAGAATGATGCTGAAATGCAGAGGCAGCACACGCTCCTGTGAGGTCATGCTCTGTTTATAACCAGGCCCTTCTGGACCTGAACAAGGGTTTGTGTTCTCGGTCGTCAGCAACACTACAGTTTGGGAAGGACAACATTACTTTTGGCTCCATGCCTGAGCTAAACACTGCCCCATCCATCAGCAGTTTTGGCTTCTCATTCATATGATGAGCTTGATCTTGAAACCATCTGTTTTCTCTCAGCTTGCATCCAGCTTTCACTTGGACAGCAGAGCCCTCTCCAGCTACAGCCCTTGGGCATGGGGGTAGGAAAGCCACTTCAGTTGCTGCTTTCCATACCAAAAACTAAACTGTGACAGGAGACACACGCCAATGATCCTTCTTTTGCAGGTAGAGGTGAGACCAGCAGGACTTGGTAGTGAAGAAGACCGGAGAATTAGCTCTGGGACAGAGCTCAGAGGACGCAGCTGGGACTGCTCGGGATGGATCCTCACGGCAGGACAGATCTCACACAGCTTGGAAACACTTGTCCCATGTGGACCCTGCAGTGCACAGCAAGAGGTACCTTGTCCAGCCTAGGACTCCAGGAAGGAAATATGCCCTCAGCAGTGGGACAAAGCCTTCACCAGTCTGAGAGCCTGTGATGAGTAGTTTCCTTCTTGTAATATTTGTTTTAACCTGTCAGTGTGTTTTCTGCTCCCAGACAAATGTAGTCTCTGGATTCTGTCACGAAGAGGCTCCAAGTGTGCTGGTTGTGGCTCGGGGCTTTGTCTCTTTTCCAGGGAGTAGAACCAAAGTGAACTTCACTGAATTGATCTTTCCCTTCCTCTCCTTGGGATGCTTTTGCTTTATTTCAAGGCTGTTATTAACTGACAGGTTGGTGTAAACACACATTCTGAGAGGAGCCAGCAGACACCAGCGCCTCTTTGCTGCACACGCAGCACTTGTGTGCCTCCGCGGCAGAGATTGCAGTGATGATTTGTCGCGTGCCCCAGTCAACAGCTCAAAAACAGGAGACCAGGTGCACCTGGAACTGCTTGGTTAAGGCCCTCTCCTCCAGGCTGGAGCTCCTTTTGAGCCCCAGCTCCCAACTCTCACACGGCAAAGCAGGGCAGAGGGAAGGAGCTCTGTGCATCCATCAGCTGGTCTCCTTGCTTCGGACCAAGCAGAGTCCTGCCTGCTGAGCTGCCACAAGCCAGCTCTGAAATCCACATAAATGAACTGCACAACTCTGTGAACTTCTAGAGGTGCAGGATGGAAAATGAGGATTTCCTGCAGATGTTTCTCATTCAATCTAGACCTGCCATAAAGCAGAGCAATGCACAGAGGAGCTGTATTAGGAAGAGCCTCTCATGCTGACACCCAGTGCAGTAACTCCTCTCCAACCTGGAGGGGGAACCATGTGATACTCCTTCAGTCTCTTGGTAGCTTGCAGTGCCAAGTTTGCAAGAGCAGGTGAGGTACCACATAGTGACAATAATGAAAACCAGGTGCCGAGGAAGTGTCTGGAGACAGCAGTGAACTGTCAGGCTCAGGATAAGTACTGTCTCCTAGAGCATGGAGACAAGATAGCTGCATCTCTGGGAGGGCCCTGCAGAGGTCATTCCGAAGGAATGGATACGGAGGAGGTTTCATGTTAACCCTTCACCTGATTTGAAACTGCACGGTTGAAGTCCTGATTGTCGCTGCTGAGCCACTTAGAAGTTCAGCTGCTGAACAACACGCTCCACCCAAGCCTTCTCCTCCCTTGCAAGACCTACTGGGGGTTGCATCCACCACCACCACCCCTCGATGCAGTCGGGTGCGTCTCCATCCTCCTTAACGCAGAGCCTGGGGCTCAGGGCAGCACTCACTGTGCTTGCTCTCTGCGAGAAGCAGCCCCCTTTCCCGCGACCCAGTGGCAGGGGACAGAGGTGGCACAGCCCCGGCCCTGCAGCGGGGCACA
>NW_009699189.1:0-12372 GCF_000703405.1 Apaloderma vittatum | reverse complement strand
ATCTTCCTACCCTCCAGCAGATCAACACTCCATCCCAACTTACTGTCATCCACTAATTTATGAAAGCTAGACTCAATCTCCTCATTCAGGTCGTCAATAAAGGTGATGAATAAGACTGGGCCCATGCTTAGGTTAAACCTATGGTTTAGCTTTTTTTTTTATATATACTGAATTAGTATATTTTTTTCAATAATCATGATGGCCAGTCAGATGAAAAATCAACTAGTCACACCACTTTGTTCCACAAGCTTAAGTGGTGATAAGATGGGAATCATGAAAACCTATGAAAATACTGCAGTTTACACAGGCAGAAACTTTGAATGCTTTCCATATTTAGTTGGGCTGTGAGATATAATCTGAACTTGTATGCTCTCCCAAAATGAGTTTATATTTTTTTAGCTAAAGCTTCAATAGTTTCCTATTTCTATATCCTATTTCTTACAATCACACACTTCTAAAATCTTGTGTGTTTTCAACTGTTTAACAGTTTACTGCTTTTCTCAGCCCACAACTCCCTGCTTTTTCCAAAGTGTGTATTTTGGCGCATGGACTTGTTATAGCCCTTTTTTAAACTTCAGAAAAGAATACATAAGCATACAAAGCTGAAAGAAAATCAATTGTACCCTTCATTTCTTTGTGGAAAAACAGAACTAATACATAGGAGTCAGAATGCTTGTACTGAAAGTTTCCTCACCAGCACATTTGTCTGAATCAATCATACTTCAGAGTGCATTTCTGACTAGTTACGTTGCAAATGCCAATAGAAGTACATGTCTCCAGTCACTCCATTTCACCCCTGAAACTTCAATGCTTTTGCCTTTAGGCACACAGGACCTTAATTAAATACACTCCAGTGAAAGTGATGAAGCCTGCACAGATGTAGTGCTTTATTAGCCAAACAGCTGACCACTTCACATTTACAGTAAAGGTGTGTTATGTTCATACCATTTTATGTGTGCTCCAATTGCAAGAAACATTCAACTCATCAGAAAATTTTACAATTGGACTCCAGCCTTTCATACTATGTTTTACTGAAGCCATTTTATCAGATAAGAACTGTTTCAAATGTCCAAAATTGTTTTAAGTATCTCTAGAAGTTTTCAAGTTGGGCAGTAAATAAATCCTTGACATGGCTCAACGCAGACATGAAAACAAAAAAATAATCTAAAGGACTGTGGCTAAATTACAGTGCGACCATTCCTAACACCCCAGCATCACTCAAACACTCTGCTGAGGTCCTAGCGGAGAGCAGTTAAGTGACAGTCAGTCACTGAGAATTTTATGCTGCCCTAGCATGCAATATTTGTGTGGATGCTCAGGTCACAGACAGAAGCACTTAAGACAATACTATTGCATTTAGGGCTGCCTGAACAGCTCATTTGATGGTCTAGAAAGCATTCACTTAAAAAATTACATGAGGAGGCCTCGTGAGCTGCTGCTCTGTGTCCAGAAGGAAGCACTTCTCACCGCTCTTGCAAAACAGAAAGCACCGAGACACTGGTGAGAGGATGAGTGCTGAAGAGGAATCTCACTAGTTTTGGGGATGGAGAAGACAGACTAAGCCTTCGTCTCCTTGCATGGGCATCAGCAGCAACAACACCAGCAGATAACAGAGCTCTTTCAGTAATCAGTTTTGTTTCAGAGCTTTGCAGGTATATGTAGAAGGCATACAAAACCACCTCTGAACAAATAACAGTTAATATTACATATGAAAGTCATAACCAGGACTTCAAAAGAGAACTACTGCAAGTAAGTTGACTTGTAAAAAAATGTACCAGATTTTCAGAAAGCAATACATTTTCAATTTGCACAGCAGAAATAGCTGCTGTATGAGTTTATATACAGTATACAGCAACCAGGACAGTAAAACCAACAGGAAAGGCTGCTTCTCATTAGCTTCTTGCAGTAAGAACTACGTCTTTTACACTTAGGAGATATTGGGCATGCTGAGCAAACATAACAAAAGGTTTTTTTAAGAATTATAAAGGTAGCCTTTTGTACCAGATTACTCCTCTTATCCTCAATTGCTTTTTTGTCCTTTCATGGGAGACACAATTAAAATTTAAATAAAAATTGAATGAATGCTAGTGAGCATTAATGCAGAACATATGAAAGTGGAAACCTGTAGCGATTCGTTCTAGCAAGCAAAACTCTGTCTTACAGGCCAGCAAAGGTCTGTTTCTGAAGTGGCCTAGCCTGTAATCCTTCTAAAGAATCGAGGCTGATGCAGGTAATTAGCTCAGCCAAAGAAGTAAATAAATGCCTGTACAACACATCCCCAAACTAGGATTTAGTAACTGTAATAAAAATGTTCTTTAAAAACACTGATTTGAAATGGAAACTGGATTCCTGATCTGAATTGCATCAACAATAAAGTTAACATCTCACAGCCTTGTGGGGAAAGACACAATCCAGCTAAGAATTCCTCTCTTTACCACTCCAACACCTGACTGTTCATAAGGATCATAGAAAAGAGGGTGACACTTAAAATAATAGTAGTAGTAGCTGGCTGTAGTAGTAATAAAAATAATAACAACTCACATGCTGCATTCTGATTACTGAGGGGTTTGCTGTTGAGCCACAAATTAAAGTGCTTAGTCACAACTAAGT
The DNA here is from genome assembly GCF_000703405.1 of Apaloderma vittatum. Lineage (NCBI taxonomy): Eukaryota > Metazoa > Chordata > Aves > Trogoniformes > Trogonidae > Apaloderma > Apaloderma vittatum. Next base: position 9,762 of record NW_009699189.1, on the reverse strand, counting down.
CCTACAGGTCTAGAAATCAACATGAAAATGCCAAGACTATCAGAACTGTCACAGTCTCCACTCTGTAGTATACCTGAAAAAAACCCTGTCTTTAGTTCTTTGCTTGTTGAGGTATTTCTATTTCTTCTCTGTGTTCAGAAATATAAAGATGTCATTCACTGTTTTCACTGGCTGCATCCATTCTCACAGCACTGTTTTCAGCGTTCCAAGGCACCTAACAAGTGACTTCTGTGCAATTCAAGAGTACAGAAACTGGGCTCTGATAGTTTCCAAGCCTACAGATTTTGTGTCTAATAATTTAATTTGCATATTCACAAACAACTAGTACATGCTTCATAAAGCTTCAGAACTTAACAAAGGCACGGATTTGTTGGTGGGGAAAGGGACCACTCTGCTTCATGAAGTTCTCTGTTTATCTGCAGTAAAGCAAAAAGATAAGATTTCCCTGTTTGCATTAGTATGTTCTCAAGCAACAGCTCTGCCCTGCAGACTTTCTGTTTTCAGGACCTATGCAGCTGTGGGATTTCAACATGTTTTTCAACTAGTGACAAGCATAAGAAAGTGTTTGTATATGAGAGCAGAAACTGAGAACATTGCTGAGAGAAAAAAGTACCCTGGTTTAACATAAACCACTTTTAAATAAAGTGAAAGGATAGAAAATGTAATGCAAACGCTCTTTTTTTCAGATTAAAAATTACTTATTTCAACTGAATTTAAAGCAATTCCTAATTAACTTAAGTTAGTCTAAACCAAGATTTCTTACATATTAAGTCATGGATGAGTATAAGACGAAATTTAATTTTGGCAGAATGAAGGTTATACTGAAGATGCTAGATCTTCCAGAAATGACCTTGTCCAATTTTTCAGGTGACTTCAGAGTAAAATAACAGTTGCTGCCCAGAGTACAGAAGTGTGAGGCTTTGATGGATAAAAGTCAGAGAGTATGAAGAAATCTTGGCTTCTGGATCAATGCATAACCCTCTCCAGCACAGCGACTATGCAAGGGAGGGTCTCTCCCTTCCCCATTTTCATTGAGGTCTGATGCGACATGACAGATCTGCCAACTACATGACTGGGACGCATGACATTCGGTAGGTCTACTGCAATGCTGATTTAACAGGGATTGAAAAGCAAAACTCAATTTGTAAAAGCTTTCACGTATTCTTCTGTACCCATCAAACGTTACACAAAAATCTATGCCAAAAGCTGCTCTGTCACACTAAGGAGGGAGAGCCAGCATCAGCCTTGATTCTGAGGATGCAGAGAAAACGCACTGCCACTGGCTGGCAGCAAGAAGCAGCAGCCACCTCGCGCTGCCCAGGCACCCCAACTTGAGGCTGCAACAGAAGCTGGAGCCTGGCCCCTTCATTCAGTTTTAGGCTCAGACTCCTTCTCATAGTGTCCTACTATAACTGTGTGGGATGGCTTAGGGAGAACAGGGGTTATTGCTTATTTTCTGATACTGCTGATCTGAGCTTGCCACGATGAGATGCAATGTAATAAAGCAAAGAGCTCATTCTCTAATTGGCTGAAACGTCTCTACTTCCTCAGCTAGTCTTTTAAAATAGCCAAGGTGAAGAGAGGAGATGTGGAATGGCACCACGCTACAGCTCAGCGAACAAAGCTGGTCTTGGCTACAACGGCAGGCAGAATAAATTGAAATGCGACAAAGTTATTTTTAACTTTTTTCTTTCCCTCTCTGCATAAATATGCATATACACATGCATATATGTTTATATATATGCCCATACATGTGTTTATGTATAGAAAATGCAGGCCTGACAAGAATAAAAAACTCTAATGGTTTTATTCCAGCTTTATCATTGTCTTTGTCTTTAGCAAAGCAAAACAGTAACTCTAGGTAAGATGAAATAATGCCTTTTAAAATGAAAAAAAAATTCTCCTCTGCAAAAGCAGTTTATGGGAGCACGCTGTCGGCCCTCTTTTTGCTAGTGCCTCACAAACAACTTTGGAACCAAATAGCGAATTTCAGAAAAATTTAGAAATATATTTCTACAACATTCATGAGAATCTGTACCTGCATAAAGATGAACTTAATGATAAAAGTGTAACTGTGAACTAGTCACAGCAATTATTGTCAGTGTTCCAGCCAAATCAGTAGGAAGTAGAAGAAACACCTCCAAGCGTAAATATGAAGGAAATGAAATTATACCAGTCCTGCTACTGATACTACAAATCATTTTTGTATTAAAGAAAAAAAATAATAAAGGTATTTTTACGAAAACATATGGATAGCATCTATTTAGAAGTGGTGAATGGCTGAAATTTTCTAGGCCATAAAGGTCTTTATTGCTTTCCTATATCCATCAGTGATATAACTGCACATAAGAAAAAGTAATTTTCAAAAATTATTACAAAAGAAAACGAGAACTTATTAAATTAACCAAGTTCAAATTAAAGGCCTGTACTTTTGAGGGGACAGTACAAGGATAATTAAAATTTCCAGAGATAAATTAAGCGAAGTCAATTTTATTAAATGGCATTGTGTTTTTTATAACTGAGATGAGAGCACAGTCAATATAAAAAAAATTAAAAATACTGTGATCCTTAAAAAGACACGACATCTAGCTTATGCCTCACTTCTAAATGAATTCAGAGTAGTTAACATCTCTTTGCTAAAAAGCCTGCCTGTAAATGTTACACACAGATGTTCACATAAAAGCCACAGCAGAATCTATGACAGATTCAGAGTATGTAAGGAGAATTATTCCTAAACACGTTTCTCCCCCAAAATAATGGTTTATACGGAGCTACTCAAGCACATCCAGAGGACCAATACGAGCACAGCAATCAAATGCCTGAAACCAATTCATCTGAACAACAATTAAACACTTACCTTTGAACCGCAAGATGCACTGACTACAAACTGCCCTCTTCACATTCTCCAACATTTGCAGGATTGAAATGAATTAATTGCCAACTGAGATAAGTGCATGATAGGAGGTTTTACATTGCCAGACTCTTGCATATGTTAATGTACTACACGAGTAACTTCTCTGCAGATCAAACCAGGAGCCTCCAATCCACTGTATTGTCAAGTGACTGAAAGGCTTAAGAGGCTCTGCCAGTGAGTTTGCAGAACCTTTTCTAATATTCCACCCAGCAAGCACCAACTAGACTAGACTCTTTTTCAGGTCATCTCTGTGAATGCTGAACTGCATTGGATTTCATATGATGAAAAATTACCACGTTCATGTTACAGAAAATTTATAAGAATGCAAGAAAAGGACTTTAATCGTCTTTGATCAGTATCCCTTGTGCAGTCACTGCGAAACTCCAGGCAGGAACCTGCCCATAGCCGACAGATACTACCACCATAGGGGAACACAATCTCCACTGTTCCCAAAAGTCATAATTTGTTGTAAAGCATATTTTGACCATAATTATAATAAAATTGTCCAAAAGAAAAAAAATAGCAGTAAGTGTAAGTGTAGTTTAATAAGTCTATAAAAGTTCTTATTTTAAAAATAGTGATTTTAAATGCTGCAAATGGTGGACTATTGAATTTAAGATCATGCAAAAAATCCATCTAGGTTTCTTGTAAACAGAAAGGTTGTGGAAAGCATCAAATCTTTTATGTTATCAGTGACAAAGCAATACGTTTGTCTTCAGTTTCACTACTGAAAATCTTAAATAGTTGCCAGATGAACGAGACTGCAAACATACATATATCGTCATGTTTTTCTAGTGAACGCACGAACAGCTACAGGAACTGCATGAAGACTGAAAACTTTGCCTTTCAAGGTTTGAAGGCCCCTTGTTCTAGTCCATATATTAGGGTTCAGATAGTACCTACAGTAGGTAGGCAGGTAGTAGAAGACATCAGAATACAGACAGAGGAAAAAGCTGTCCTTCCAAAATCCAGAAGTTACAGCTTTCTATGCAACCCATGCACAAGGCTTTGGTGGCTTTTTTCTTTCAGTACTAATTTTATTTTAAGCATTCAGTACTTGTGCACCAGTTTTTCTGTCTTTACTACCTCGTAAGTTGGAGCATTTGTTCTGCTGCAAGGTCATTTTTTGTTGAGCAAGAAAAGGTTTCCAAATTGATAAGATCTTCTCTTTGGCCGTTATACCAGACTAGTACAATTATTTTAACAGTTTACTAAAATATAACTCTTGGTCTGAGGCTCTGCAACAAAAACTGTAACTTGAACCCATGTTTATGGTGGCAGCATTGAAAGACTGTTAACTATGTAAGCAGAACAATGTAGCACAGTAACAAATCTCGATTAGAACTGTACAGCTCTCTCCAGAACAAACAGGGCTCGCACAGTGACAGATACAGAGTATACAGCAACTATCAGTCTTTATGATTACTAAACTGATACAAGACTTAAAAAGGCAGGGGCTACTGAAATTACCCTATGCATTTGTGTCACTGATGGGCTAAAGCAGATTTTAACTTCAATGCTACATCCTCTAGGAATAATTAACATGGATGTATGAATAGATGTATTACCAGTCCCTGCTAGGCAGAACAACAAACCATGTCATCAGCTTTGCAGTGGGAAAAGAAATCAAGCGTGAACCAGAAGGGACATGCAAGGGTAGAATGGGGAGTGCCAAACAAACAACTAAAAGTGTACTTTGGATACAAAGGGAAAAAAGCAGAGCTGTAGATTCAGGAGACATGAAATAGGCTATGTATGCATGTAAGATTAGGGCAAAGAGTAGGTTAGGAATGGGCAAGGTGGCTGGGTGTTCTGGAAGAAGGAGTATTATAATGTGGCTTGAGCAAATGATATGAAAGAAAGGATTCAACTGAGGATTTTTGGGGAACAGTGAAAAGAGGCAGAAGAGAGCTACAAAGGAATGATAAGAAGGATGATAGGAAAAGATGAAGAGGTAAATCATTGGTTTAGGAGACATAAGAGATGTGACAAGCAGACAAGAACACCAAGCTCTTGAACACAACAGTGGAGACTGAGGCAAGGAAATCTCAGTGAGTAAAATGTGTGTAGCCTCACCTACTGACATGGATGGCAGGATGGAGACAGTTCACTGCAAACTAGAGGCAAAAGGAGGTAATGAATGTGATGGTGACTGACAAATCAAGCTCGGTAATAAGAAACAAAACAAAGAGCTCAGTTTAGTGCTCTGATTTATAATTTTAACCTTGCACTGAGAATTCTATAGTAACTCATTATATTGTATCAGATAAGCTGTAATGTAGAAGCTTGAAAAGCTTAAATGCTCAACTTCAAATAGTTAACATCTTTGGTGTAGGAAGTAGGGACTTATTTGCATTGACTTTAGCTTTTGTAGTTTCTTTTAAAATGCATTTTTTCTTTTTAACCTGTGGGGAAACTGATAAATATTTTTATACAACTAAGGGCCTTTTCCTACTATTAATGAGCTATGAAATAGTCCCATTGACACGGAAACTTGCATTAAAGCTGAAACTTTAGAAAAGGGAAATTGTTGTCCAGCAAATTCCTGAATATTGTTGTGTCTGCTTTTATATATGTGCACAGTGGACACAAAGTAAAATAAATGAGAGATGAGTTAAGGAGATCTAAGATTTACAGCTCTACCAGGTCTCTAAGGTCACACTGTCTTAAAGAGTAATTGGTCATCCTGGCACTTGCTGCCACTAAAAAAGTTAACGGCAACTCTAATATCTAGTCAGTAGTGATAGAGATATATGTACCTAACCCCCAACAACCTAGAACCTAGGTACAAAAATGCCTCATGCATCTTTCAATTTGCTCTTACATTTTTAAGCTGGTAAACGTGTTCTCAAAGCAAAGTCACCTTCATATACACAAAGGCATTGCCACAGATATACACACCTATAGCAAATTCCCACTTTTTCAGACTGATTTTTATTAGTGTTCTTTTACTTTTTGATATGTCAGATGGGATTGCTGCAAAGTAAAAAAAAACAAAATGTTTTATGATGCTTTTTCCAATCAGCAGCATCATTTTTATTCCAAGCTAGCAATTAACTCCCTGTCTAAGTCATCACACTTAATTTAAAATGAAGCATGCAGCGACATTTAGAGCTGCAGTCATGACATTTGTGTTTGGCTGAGGTAGCGGTCACTAGCAGTCTCAATTTATCACTTTTAATTTAAACTCTGATGCCAATGATTTTCATTCGTAAAGCCTATGACTGGCACTTATGGATTTCAAAAATCAAAGGGAAAATAAACTACAGTTAAGAATTCAGCCACTGAGATCAATGAAAACCTGTTTTATAACTGTGTGTGCTCCAGTTAAATCCCAGGTGCCTGGCAGAAAGAATTTAATGTTTCAAAGAGTTCTTTTCCCACTCAAATACCCAGAATATTTTTCTATTGTAGCAGTAAGCCACTACCGGGTAGGCAGAAGTGGACTATTGATATCATGTTCTCCAGAAATACTGCAAAGCAAGTACACCTTTATCTTGGTGCATTCACTTTACTGTATCAACACAATGAAGCGTGCGCTAACCTCCAAACGGCAATCCCTGGAGTGTTTGATTGTTGCTAGTGTGTGTTTTCTCTTTTGAGACAACTGATACTATGTATTATTTCAATGTTAGAAGTCCATAACAAAAGCTTCAAAGAAATTAGTAAAGGGAAGAACATATTGCATTAAATTTACTATTGTGAAAATAAATGTCAGTTGTGTTTCTAGACGTTTTTAAAGGTTAATAATCTGGATTATTCGGCCCAATATCTCACAATTAGCAGTTAATTTGAATTCTATTTCTTTTATGTCCCTTTAAACAGTTAAATAGATAGGTACATATTCTTATACTATTATTATTTGCTACTCTATTTACTAAAATAAATGGTTTTTTAAGAAATAAAGACTGTATAGAGCTGTCCACTTACATCTGTATATAATGCTGGCACAAACCCACCCAACCACCCATGTCAGAAAAACAGAGAGTGAAGGAGAGAAACAGAAGTCCACATATTATCCCATAGTACTCCACATCATGGAAAAAGAAACTCACCATTCTTGTTCTATGGAAACTAGGAAGTAATTTAAAAATGCTAAAAAATATTTTGTTTGGATATTTTTGAGGAATGTTTATGTTTGTTTGTTTGCTTTCTAACCAACCACACTTTTCCATCCAGAAAGACACTGTTACAAATACTAAAATTTTAATAATCTTTAGTTGAATCAATAGTTTTTCTTTTGAGATCATTAGTGTCATCCAAACACTGACACTTTTCCCACATTTTAGCTGGGAAATAGCCAAAGGTGATTTGAGGGCACTTCTCATTTTCATTAGGCTCATTGCAGCTCCTTGAATTTACAGGATTACCAGCCCCTACTCTGTTACTGAGTTGCTTGCCTTCACGATTTATCATCCAGTAAAGTAGCCAAAAGCAGCATGATGCACTTTGTACCTAAATTTCCCATACACAAAATATGCCTTAAGAAAAAATGAAGCAAAGCAGTACTAATTACAGGACTGATTAGAAGTGGGTTTTTTTTCTGGTAAAAAGAGATGTTGAATTTTCAAAATAAATCAGCTAAATTACTGGGCTAGTTGTGAATATTTTTCTCCTTTTTTTTTTGTTGTTGTGTGTACAAATGATGAGTATGCTTAACTGCCAGTGAAATCTACAGAAACCTCTGAATTCTCACAAGTCCAAAAAGCGGAATATCTGCATCCCAAGGGAGCCATGCTCACCTTGAGAGTGGTTAAGCCCTACATGGTTTTACATGCATCAACTCATTCCTTACCTTCTAAAATGTGAGTAATTCTACCTACTTGCCTTTAAGGATCACTGACTTAATGTTTGCAATGTGCGTAAAAGCACATGAATGCAGCAGAAAATCTGCAACAGAGTACATGGCACCTGAAGACTAAACTTTGAGAAACTGGGCTGAACAAGGGATAAAGGGACAATGGGGACAATGCACACTCTGATAGATGAGGATGATGCGGAAGAAGATCAGCCTATTATCATGGAGACTTGACCAAAAATGTGTAGGCTAGTAGAATACATAGTAAAAACATAAACGTGATTCTGAATTTCTTATAAAAACTTTCCAGTGATTTAATTTGAAACCTTGATTTTTTTTTTTAAATGACGATTTTGGTAGCAAATTGGTTATATCCACCTAATATTTGATATTTTATAGCTAGACTAAAATAATTTCTCAAATAAATGAATACATTATTACACATAAAAATGGTTGTGAAAAACATCAAAATTAAAATAATCACTTCTATTAAAATCTGGAGTATTTGTATTACTACCAATAATTCTGTGCTATTCTTGTTTCCTGCTGCAAATATTGCAACTCTTATAAGGAGTATCTCATATTGCCTTAACTCAGAATAATGGAATCTTTTCATGATTTAAAGTCTAAACAGCATAATGTAATAACATTTATCCTTATTAAACCTTTTAATCATTAATTATTGTAAAGGTATCCAAACAAACTCAATAGATAACCAGGAATTTCTAAGTAGAAAAAGAACAAAAAAAATCAAAATACCAAAATCTGTAAGCTGATTTTTTGATGCTTTAGGAAAGAGTAAAATCTGGTGAAACACTGGCCACCTAGTAATAAGGTTAAGAGTGTAAAGCTTGTCATTTTCAGCTGTTTTACTTTATATCAAGAGGTAAGAAGGATTCATATAGCACACTGTGCTTAAATCATTTACTTTCACTTCTATCAGTGTACAAGATAACAAGTGACCCCACATCCTTCTGAAACCAATGTTACGCTTCCAGTGAATTTTATTGATTAAGAAAGGACTAAACGGCCCCGTTTGTAAAACAAGCCACTTCCCATTAAGCATCTCCGTGACGGGGCAGTATTTTCAAAGGTGCTCAGTGAACTGCAGCTCTCAGTGCTGCCCTTTCACTGAGACGCCTAATGAGATCCGAGTTCCCTGGAAAACCTGCCAGTCCTGCAGAAAACATGCACACACCTGCCTCATACTGTGTAGGCTCTCTGTGAATACTGTGTATACTCTCTCACTTGGAGGAGCACCCATGGTGTATATTGGTAATCGCGTTAAGTGGTACCCAAATTCCTGTGGTTACGTTCTTTATTATCTACAGCTTTTAAATGCATATCGTCTCACTACTTAATTCACAATACTCCACTGAGGAAATAGACTGTACATATATCAGGTACTTAAAATGTTTACCTGTCACTGCAAATACTTAAACGGAAAGGTGGGAAGCCAATTTAAATATAAAGTAAGAAAGATATAAGGAGTATGGAATGCATCTTATCTATGAACTTTTTTGGAAGTGTTGGATAGTTTAAATGAAAATGCAATTTTAGTGTTACACAGAAATGTTGCTCATGTATCAGTCTGGTAAATATGACAACACTACAAAATTTTTAAAAGATTTCAACAAAGTAAAATGATTTTCTCATAGCTAACAGGAAGACACTAACATATTAACATGTATTTAGTTTTCAAACGAGGTATACATATATTTAAAGACAGGTGTTTATAATATATAGATGCATATAGAAATAAAAGTATTATATAGTAAATATTATGCTTTTTTATCCTTCAAATTATATTTATAGAAATTCTAGATTGAGATTGCAATTAATTTTAATCAAATGATAGAATGAACGCAGTGACTTACTCATAACAACTGACATATTCTACCCACTCAAATTATTTCTGAAGACATTAGTCTTATTCTCCCTAAAACTGCATGAAGAAGCCACATTTTTGTTGTCTGACAATATGACCATCATCTTAATATGGAAAAATTAGGAAGATTTTATTCAGACTGCTGCTTAAAATAAAATTTTA
>NW_009699188.1:0-20558 GCF_000703405.1 Apaloderma vittatum | reverse complement strand
TTATTTTCTTATAAAACCCTGTTATTTGTTGTCCATAGAAAATTCCAGTCAAACCCAAGAGTTTGGTTTTGTCCAGAAGTCTTTTGATTTTAAGTGATACTACATGTGCTCTGACTGATGAAATGCATGACAGAAGAAATCCTTTGTAGCAACTATGTGATGCTCCTATTTATTGAAGGACAGGACATGAAATTACTTTCTTCTGAAGCCTCAAAACTGTTTTTCACAAGCAATATTTTTCACCTTTTTTTTTTTTTTGGTAAGAGTTTTCTTTCTCTGACTAGAGAATTATCCTGTGGCTTGTGGAAAAAAAGTGCATAATGTGTATAAAATCTTGTAGTAGAATTCATGAAAGGCCCTTCTCAAGCTATTTTTATCTCTTCATCTGGAACTATGGCACGAACTAATTTTGCTTCCTTTCCTTGACCAACAAGGTCAGCACCTTTCAATCTTAAGGGAAAACCGGTAAATTGTGCTTACTTTAAATTCACCATTGACAAGATGCAGTGACGTGGAGTCAAATGTATGTACCCTGTAGGTTACACTGCCATTGCACAGTCTGCTCCGTTGAGCTATTCTGGGTCAGGCGGAGTGACCCAGAGGAACAGCTGTAGCTTGGAAAATCACAGCTCTTCCTTTCCTCTCCTGACTTCTGATGCTGTCCTCATGTACTGGGCAAAGGAGAGCTCTGTTTTCTCTTCTGTCCTTCAGAAGCTCACTTCCCCTCACTGCTGTGGCATTTAGGGCACATTTTTTCTGAGTAAAGGGTAAAATGACCCTGCTTGTTTATCCATTGCTAATCACCAGGTGCCAGTATGGGTATGTAGAGCACATCAGCAAGGCAGTAGCTTGAAGGTGAGCTGCAGTTTCAGATCTTTAAAAGCTAAGTATTTAGCTTAAGCTAGTTGTAACCACCACAATCAACAGGTAATACTATGGTGGATAATTCATCCCACTGTTTTCTGACGGGTGCCTAAAAGAGAGTTTTTCAACAAGAAGTCAGCACACCTCCCTCCCCAATGGGTGTGGCAAAACCCAGAGTATGACCCTGGTCGGCAAGAAGACGTCAGTGCACTCTGTCTGCAGCTTGAGCTCCCTTCAAAGCATTTTTCTGGTAGATAAATACTAATCTTCACTTTCCATTAAGGTACATCTATATTTTTAAGAGGAAGCTAAAGGACATGAAGTGGCAATGGTAGGTAGTGACTGAGAACAGTCAGGGAGGCAGGAGAGAAAATGTTAAGATCTGGGCATAGAGGAGGAAGGCACTGAAGGTGGCAGATCAGTGTGGCTCAGGGCAGGTGTGGACTGGTACAATCAAACCTGGCAGAAAGAAGCTGGTCAGCCTTGTAAGGCTCCTTCCTGATGACTATGTTTAAAGAGTGGGAACCAAAGCAGGGACAACATTGTCACAAGTGCAAGTCCTAGGATGATCTTAACAGCATGTTAAGTGAACTTCAGTGAGCCTGAGTTGTTGCTGTAGAAGCCAGAGGAGAAGGACGCTGTGATAATCAAAGAGAAGGGCTGAAAACGTTTGGACAAAAGCATTGGCAGAGTGGGAAAGGGGGGATAGGCTAGGTACAAAGACAAACAGATAGAAACAAAGATCTAGAGTCCAGGTGGATATACATATCAAAGGAAAGAGTTGGGTTAAAGATGAAACAGAGTGTAAAACCTTGAATCAATCTCCTTAACATCTGCTAGTGCATGAAACCTAAGGTGTGACATATATAATGAACACTTTAATTGAAAGAGGGGGCAGAATTGGCAACAAAGAATTGAAGGACATCCCCAAATCTGGGAGAGCTACAGTACTGTGACTGGATGGAGCTTTCAGAAGTCAGAGGCCAGCCCTGGTGCTATTTTTCTAAGCAAAACCTTTTGATCCAGCAGAAGGTAAATCTTACTCCAAGTTCAAGGGGAGCAGGTTGAGGATATGTGTTGAGGGATAAAAACTTAATGTGGGACTTGATAGTCACAATCATCTGTAGTAAGAGCAAAATATAGGACTAGTCTCATATGGTAGTGCTTCACACCTAGCTGCTGCAAATATAAATGCATACATAAAACACTGAGCTGTGGAGAGTCCAGGTGAGAGACCTTTAATGCCAAGGGAAGTACTTCTGTCATATCAATGCCACAGCAAAGAAAGAACTAGAGAGATGTGTTTAAAATCTAAATCCAAATCATTAAGTCTAAATGCACCTACTTAGGAATAATCAGGCTTTTCCCATTCATTAACAGCCATGTTAATGTACATCTGCCACTGCTTTCCTGGTGCAATAGGCCTAGGGTTATCAATCCAAAGCAATACGTATACCTCCCCTGACAAAATCAGTGTGACATAGGAAAGAAACAGTGCTGCAAAGTCATAGGAGTAGCTCTTACCTAAAAAAATGTCCTGTGCTCTGAATTTGGTCAGGACACCAGCAAAGAGGAGTGAATAAAATATACGGCATATGAAGTACCAGTTCAGTTGCCAAGTGTGTAACTATGAATAATGTCCTATCTGTTATCAGTTGATTCACTTGGGGAACTTTCATTGTGTTTTAAGGCCACAGTGACTCTCAACTGGTATCAGAGCAATGACATTTCTCCTGATAACCTCAGATTTGGTTTAATGAGCTCTTCCATCGCATGAAGTGACTATGGAATGGCAGCCAAAGCTGGACACAACTTTATGAGAAAAGCCAACATCAGCGTCAATATCCCCATCTTGCTTCTCATGCTCACAATAGGATCCATAAACTGATAGTAATAATCTTTAATTGTAAAACGCATTTTAACAGCAGCTTGTGTTCAGCTTTGGAAGGTGTTCAACTTCTACCATTTTGGAATCTATCACTTTGACATCTTGCATTTTGATAGGAGAGCAAGATCCTCTGCTAAAGGGCAAAAAGACAATTAATTCAAGTAAGTCTTAATGGCAGGAAAGACAGTTCCATGGTACATGACTTGCATGGGGCTACGTGGCATGGCTAGTGGGTCTAGGCTGGGAAGTTTTATGTTTGTCTCAACTAAGAAGCAAAGTGCTCATCGACTGTGGCTCTGTGTGGGGTGGCTTAATTTTTTCTGTGCTTTTCCACATCGGAGACACTCAGGCTGAAGAGAGCCAGTGCTCTCTCACTGGTGTGTCAGAGGCTTCTGCTTCATGGTGAGGGTCAGGGCAACCCCTCAGGCCTTTGGGGGAGATGCTGCACTGGGAGGAAAACTGGATGAATGCAGTTGTCTTCAAAAACATCGTGCCTGGAGGAGGTGACCTGGATTTTGCAGGCAGGGACCAGTGGTGGGAGAAATGCCCCATGGCTGTAGGGCTGCACTGGAGGACTTGAAAAGACCCTGAGTTTGCTCACTGCCTCCCCCTCCTCCACTTGCTACAGCCCATTTTGCTTGGGCTGTGTGCAGAGCCTGGGGTCGAAGCTGGGCGTGGATTTGCACATGGAGAAGAGACAGAAGTGCTATGTATTACAAGTGAGGACATTAGAGAAGAGCAGTAAGAGAATTTGATGTTTATGCCTCCAGGCAGGGGCAATAGATAATTTTGATGAGTAGTTGTAACCACACAGCAAAACTAAATTGCAATCAGTAATCTGATGGTATGGTAAAATGTTTTGTTGGTAGAGGAGTGCTGGTGCCTGCAATTAATCACTCAATATACAGAGACAAGCCTGGAAACTGATCAGGACTTTTTGCAGATAGGCAGAGATTTAACCAAAGACCAGGAATAATCCTTGACTCATTTGGTGTGATTAAATGCAGATTCATGTATTATCTGCTGCAAAGAATATCTGTGACTGTGAAAGATCATTGGGACTGAGGCACACAAAATGTCAGCTGCTGCTTTCAGGGAGTTGAGCAAGATGTATTGCCTGGTGATAATTAACTATCCATCAATAAATGATAAGTGCTCCAGGAAATCAACATGGGGAAGAAGTTGTTCAAAGGAGAAAAGCAAGTCATTAGAAGAAGCAAACGTACTGGAACATTTACAGGAAATAGATAGCACATCAAAAAGCACAGATCTAATACACATGAAGGTGGAGAAGGGTTGGTAGGAAGATGTCAGAGTTGCAAGCATCTGGCTGGAGGCTGCAAAATGAAAAGATGATGAAAGGAAAACTTCCAAAATAGGCCAGGTTCATTGTTACACTGATGGAACTCGACACAGAATCTGTCTCTGTTGCACCAGGCTGACTGTCAGTAGAAATTTATAGATATTTAAAGATAACCTTTGCCAGCAGAGAGAAAAAAAACCCTACAGCATTTCAGTTTTCCACAGACAGACCAGTCAGCTCCAAGTAGTCCTAACCTCAACCCCTGCCAGACACCTCTGGGGCTTCTCCAGGCAGGCAGGAGCATTTACTAGCAGATGCACCTTCCAGTCAAGCTGCTGGTCTTGCAAAAGAACCAGTCATGGGGAAACTCAGTGTTCCCATGTGCTGTCCTCTGTTCTGGTAAGTGCCTGATGCATAAGGCTTACTCAAAAATCTTTTTTCCTTTGTGACCCCTCCTACAAAAGCTACCTGCTTACATCAGTGTGAAATAGCCTTCAGCTCCTTTTTTTTTCTTCTCTCTGGTTCCTTCTGTGTCTTTGGTGAGCATGTTTTGGGACTAAACAATTACAGTTAATTACATTAGACCACTAGGTAGTGAGAAAGGTGAACAAACCTTAGTGTTTCACCTGACACGAGAACGTGGGGAGAACAGTACCCTTGCCTGCAACGACTACTCTCTCTTGGTGTTGCTGAGTTTAGGTTATATGAACTGAGTTTTAGGCCCTCAGTTCAGCAGTGGCAAAGCTGCTTGTAGGTGAAGGCGGACTTCCAAAAAGTGAGAACAAAGACAAGAGAGGAAGAAGGAGAGAGTGCTTGGAGTGTCAGGTGTGACTAACTCTTATTCTGCTTGAAAAAGGAGAGCTCAGCTGCAGTTTTTTTCTAAGTTTTGCGGTTATTTTCTTTTGATATTGCAGTCATTAGAGGTAGGTAGAAGCAAGTAGGAAGACATTACAAGTACAGGAATCACAGTTCTGATGTTTGTTAAAGATATATTTCTAGCCCCAGTGAGGATGAAGGAATGGCTGAAAACAGAGATATGGCCTGTCTGGCATAGAAATTTAGATGGAGCTCCTGGTCCAGGTAGCAAAACGCCTACTCTTGGCTGCCCAGCTAACAAATGTTTTCAGTCCTTCCCTTGTGCCATGGTGATCATGTAAGAGACATGTGGAACCTGAATTATTGATGGAATCAAAGAGCTTAGGGGGAAATAAGACAAATCTTTAGAGAGCCTGGCTTTATTAATCCCACTGTCTGTGGAGCAACTAATTTCTTATTCCATTTTTCAGATATATAGATATTTTAAAGACAATATCTATGTTTTGAAGGTTTTGAGGCAAGTCTAGTGTATCTAGGAGTAGCAAAAGTGGAAAACGGCTCTCCATGCTATTGGGGTAAAGACAAAGCAGGGAAAAGCACAGCAGAGACTGTGAACATGTAGAAAGAGGGAAGAAGTCTTTAACATGATACTTATGATAGTAGGTTACTGCAACCCATCAGCAGAACCAGATTTCTGATAATAACATTTATGCCATTTCCAAGCTGGCCAAGCAAATTTTGCTGTTGGAAATCACTGCATTTCCTGGCATTCACGTAATTCTCAACTCAAGTATCAAAGGCTGGTACTTAGAAAAACACCATTAATGCAAGGGTTTTCTGTGACTGATAGCTACCCTAGGGCTTTCCCCAGGGCTGGTTTAAATCTTCTGACTCCTCTGCCTCAGAAGCTCACTCGGTGATTGAAAACCCAGAGTTGCGTTTGCAAAGCCTCTCCCATGCTGGTTTTGTTGTGCACCAGCAAGCTGGCTCTGCAGCTCTCCTGAGGGCCCCCAACCCAGGTTTTACCACCACTCCTGGTGTGGAGTTTTGTACCCTTTGAGCCTTGCTCCTTGACATGTCATTTTCTCGGAGTAGATCTGATGATGCTCACAGTAATGAGAAACCTCACCCCTGTCTTTCCTCACATCCTCTGTCTGTGCAAGGCAGTTGCATCCACTGGTCCTGGCATTGCTGCCTGGCTGTCTGTGAATTTCCAAGGCAAAATCCTACCCTAGCTACGGTCAACTGGGGTTTTAGGGCAGCAAGTCTTTGTACAGAAATGGCTGTCTTCTACTCTATATTTTATCTTCTGAGGGGTTCATGTGTTAACAAGTTTTAACCATGCTAGATGAGGGCACTGTGCAGTTAATTTCTATTCCCTGTACAAAAAGCCAGCTTAATTCATCTCACACATGTCGATGAGAGATCAGCCTAAATCAAGTTTGTTTTAGCTGTTAAATCATATTTTTCAATTGTTTAAATAGTTGAGACAGAATTTGCACAGTAACATTTTAGCTTTTTATAGCTGTCAAGAAGTAATACAAATAATTACCACCTTCCCTGGTGGGTTTTATCTGATTAAAGTGACATGTCTGCTTATGCAAGATATTTGAATAGAGACATTCAATAAAGTCAGTAACGTTTAATTTCCCCTCTCCTCCTATTTTTTTTCTTTTTTTAAGCTACATTTCATATTTATTTTCAAGTCTTGTTTTGAGATTTGGGATATTTTTTTTAAAAGACTTTACATAATGAAACAATTTAGCAGAATATTTTGTGTGCTTGTAATGAAATACTAATGTACCTTGTTCATGCTAAGGAGTACAGCACCTGTCTGCGCTAAGTGCAGTGGAAATATTGCTGGAGTAAGAGGTGAGCCAAAGTGGAAGCCAGAATATTCTTCAGATTGCAACTGGGTTGAAGGAAGCAGGAGTTGATCTGGAAACTGCCTGTGGTGTCAAGGTCTTGGCAAATGTACAGAGAAGAAGCATTTTGTAGTATGGTTTGCTGGTACAAAATTCCCTAGGATTACATACTCTTGAGTACAACTTCCCACTGTTTCATCCATTACCTGGCTTCAGGTACAGGGACATTTCTTGCAAGAGGCTTTGTGCCTGTGTCATATTTAAGGGTTGGACTCATTGGCACATAGATGGTGAAAGCAAGGGCTTTAAACACCAGCCATGATTTTGGCTCTTAACTCATTTCAACAAAGAATTTTCAGGTTCTGTGGCACAGGATTTGCACCACGTTCCTGCCAGAAACAGTAATTCAAACATCCCTCTCAATTAGCCTCTCAGGCTTGTGTCCTCTACTCTGCCCTGGTGAGACCACACCTGGAATACTGTGTCCAGTTTGAGGCTCCCCAAGTCAAGAGAGAGAGAGAGGGATTTACTGGAGAGAATCCAATGGAGAGCTACGAGAACGATTAAGGGACTTGAACATCTCTCCTGTGAAGAGAGACTGAGAGAACTGGGGCTGTTTAGCCTTGAAAGGAGACGGCTGAGAGGGGACCTTATTAACGTGCACAAATATCTGAGGGGTGGGTGCCAAGGCGAAGGAGACAATCTCTTCTCAGTGGTGCCCAGCAATAGAACAAGGAATAATGGGTTTAAGTTAGAACACAGGAAGTTCCACATGAACATGAGGAGAAACTTCCTCACTATGAGGGTGACAGAGCACTGGCACAGGCTGCCCAGAGAGGCTGTGGAGTTTCCTTCTCTGGAAACTTTCAAAACCCGCCTGGATGCGTTCCTGTGTGGCTGCCCTAGGGGATCCTGCTCTGGCAGCGGGGTTGAATTAGATGATCTCTAGAGGCCCCTTCCAACCACGAACATTCTATGATTCCATGATTCTTTCCAAGGTTGGATCATGTTGCCATGGTGGTATTTTTGACTACAAAGTATCTTTTAGGTTGTGAACACCAGGAAGCAAAAATGAGCTTTTTATAGTCCCAAGCAAAAATGAGCCTTTTATAGTCCCAAGCAATGTGCAAAAGCTATGAGATCCATACTTTCTGTTGGTCCTACCAGGTGTTTATATGCATGGTTTAGCAAGCACTGCCTAGCTGATCGTGTCTTAGACAAAAACGCAGATGGTGGACTTGATGCCTGCACCAGGGAGCCTTGTGTCACAAATTCCCTTACGGAGGGAAGATTTAATAAGATGAGAAACGCATGAGAAATAGTGTCCATGGGGCTGAAGGAGTCCAGGCCGTCCCTCTCCATGCAAAGGGGAGATGTCCTCAGGGTTGGTGCTGGGGGTCTCTGCAGCTGCCTCTCCCATGGCAGGAGCTGGGGGCCCGTCCTGCTTCATGTGTCCCTGCCTCCTTAAGCTGACGTAAAATACTGCCTAGCTCTCATCGTTTCTATTCCACTATTAAAACACCTACTAGATCCCCAGCTTCTTTTGTGCTTTATTTCCTCTTTTTTATGGCTTTGGTTTAGATGTGACGTTTCCTTTGGTTTGGTGAGACTGCTGAAGGCACTTTGCTCCATTTTAAAGCTGCCAGTGGTCTGCATCTAGATTTCTGTGTAGATTATGTGAGATGAGTGAGGCTGAATAGTTTATAGCTCCTTTCCTCCCTAGTGGTGCCCTGTGCTGTGAATCCTTTAAGCCAACACATTGATATTTTGCCCATAAAAATGATTCAATGAAATGCAGCTTCTTATATTACCTTACTGTTACTAATGTTCATTGATTTCTACTAAAAATCCTTTACAAATACTAAAAAACTATATGAAAAGACAGAAACACCCACAGCAAAAAATAAAAACAATACTTCTTTTTATTGGCGCTATACTTCTTTGAATCTGATCCTCGGATACGCTGAGGCCAGCTTTATCTGGTTCAGAATGTATTAAAAATGCACCACTCGAAAGGAGTTTAGATATAATTTAATCCTACTTTAAGAACACTTTTCCCTGTCAGTGTAATATGCAGCAGTCTTGGTTCGAATGAGGACCTTCATCTACTATTGCAGAGACTCAGGACACTGAGGTCAGGGCAAACATAGATTTATTTACCATGGATTTTAAACCTATACATCAAAATACAAAATACTCCTCATTGGCCTACTATAATAATTCTGCACAACCAAAGAGAGGATCGAGGAGGGCTTTAGTGCAACACTATAATAAGCAACTGCAGAAACGTTTATCATTCCTGATGGCAAAGATTAAAAAACTCACCATTTATTTCAAAGAGATAAGTATGACCCCTTAACAATTCTGTCTTTTTCTTACTGCAGACATTTCCATTTCGAGCCCTGACAATATTAAGGAAGAGATTTATTAGAGCTCATCACACAGCCTGAATCCTTTGGAGCCAAGGTATTTATAATGATGTAAAAGTGACAGTGTCAACAGTGACTTAAATAATTCAGTCACTATGATAAACAGCATGATGCCCTAAAATTTAAGAGATGCACTGAGAACATAAGTCACCCATAATAAAAACAACAAAGTCAGTGGCAAATGGTTTGAGTGTGCAAAACCCACTGTGACCCAAATTAAAAGATTGAGTGAGTGGAGCTAATGATGAAGTCATAATATCCATGAGATAAATGCTCATGATATTTCATGAGCCTATGAGATAAAGACAGATGTCCTGTGTGAACATGATATCTACCTTTATTCCTGGAGAAATTACTACTGTATTTATCAGCAAAGAGCTAGAGTAGAACTGTGTAAAGTATAGATGTTTGATGCTTGCCAGGCAGCAACTGCTCAGATCATGATTTTGCTTAATGAAGATTTGACATAGATCAGCTCTTGATCAATCTGTTAAATGTAGCCTGAGATAAACTAGAAAGCAAAATACGGAGAAAAAAATACATATATCAGACTTCCATCCTAAACTTCCATACTTTATATCCAGGTAGAAAGAGATGCAAGAGGATGAGGAAGGCAGAAGATGTCACTCAAGGTGGCTGAAAGAGAATAAAAGAATTGATCCGAGAGCGGTCATGGAAATTAACAATGAGGCAACAAAAATGCTTAATAGAAACATTGTGATCTCAGGAATCTTGGAGACAGATCTAAATTCAGAAGTCCTCTCTAGAGGCTTAAAGAGAAGAGACACGGGGAAACAAAGCAGCTGGGCCTCCACACAAGATATGAGCAGGTCCATCTATAGGGACATCATGTCAGGAGCTGGGAGAACAGGAGCAGAGCAGAGAGGTGAAGAAGTGTCCTCAGCAGCTTGAGAAACTTAATGGCCAAATTATGCTATGCTTACTCTATCCAGTATTTCTTCCTGTTCTCTTGGACTTAATTAACCAAATTTCCTTCACTCCTTGCTAGCTAAGCTTGTCACTGCCAACACTGTCTAAACAAATCATGGACCCATCTCACCTAATGAAAACACACTGTACCAAAATAATCCTGTGCAAAAAGTCCTCACCAGTATAATTTTGGTTTCTAATTTGTAATTTTAAATAAAATGTTGATGCCCATACATTTCTGTTCATTTTTCAAAGATGATCAAAAAATAATCCATGCACTGCACAAGCCACAGGAATGTTTGTTACTATGAAGTTTTTCAGAAAATTTGTCTAGATTCTTCTAAGTTCTTCAAGGTCAAAGTGTCTTAAATATTTCCTTCTTTTCAGCAAATTAGGAATTAAAGTCAGCTCACCTTGGAAAGTTAATTTTCCATCAATTTGGCGTGCAGCTGCCTAAAGTGTGATAGAAAATGCCCTTCAGCAATTTTTATACTTCAGTCAGTCAGATCTACTTCTGAAAAAAAAAGAAGAAAAAATGAGAGGCCACGAGGGTGATATAAAAAGCATTTTGAAATATACTTATAACATGGATGTTATAAGACCTAAATTTAGTAGCTATTTCCACCCAAATCTTTAGATTCAAAGGGAGCACTTAAAAGCTATTGATAACTGTTGGTTGAATTTGGCATGAAGTCAAGGTGGACAGAAGTGACATATGAACAACAAATGGCTGTAGGAAACTTACCCTGAGCACATTTTCAGCACGCCTAAGGTGCTTGCATGAGCCCTGCAGAGCACGTTCATTGTCAAAAGCATGTTTCCACACAGTCTGTCTGCGGAGGTCTTGGCCACCCCCGCAGGGACCCCTGAGCTGGCGGCAGAGGACAGGGGCTGAGAAGCTCTTTAGGTGAGGAAGAACCAGGTCCAGTGGCTAAATGTAATAACTTGCTTCATCTCCCCCAAAAAATAAATAAAACCAAAATCGATTTCTAGGCTGCAGTGAATTGGTATGGTTGAACTGTTTGGAAAAATTACTAGCAATAGCCCAGCTCTGGAGAACTTCCCTGGGAACAGTACAGAAGTGCCTTTCTGGTTTTGTATGGCCATAAAGAGTGCACATGCCCTCTGCTTTCAAGGTGTAGACCTGAAAAGATTTACGCTATGGGAACAGCTTTAAAAGAGAAAACCAATTCCCTTAAACCGAACTGTCTTCTACAATGAAAAAAATAAATATCGTGCAGTGTTTTCTTCAATCCAAAATCATATCTTTTGTCAAATTGCTTTAATTATTAAGGAATTATTTTAGTTACTAAAGAATTACTTGCTGCCTCAAGCAGAATTTGTCAGAAGATGACACAAGAGGTTTTGGTGCTTGTGTTTTTTTAACCAGTTGAATGTTCTATTTCAATAGCTGTCAGATGGAATGTTATGATTTTCATCTTTCACAATATTGTTCCAAATGTCTACTGGAATGTTTGTGAGGCACAAAATGACAATACAGTAGTCTCCAAAAGCTCTGGTGAAGATGACTGTGGAGAACAAAACTGGGCCTAACTCTTGAGCTTTTTCTGCTGCCCTGTTTGTTCCCGTCACTGGTACCTAAGAAGAGCAAACAAGAAGCAAGCCAAAAGAAAAACTGCGAAGTGAAGCAAAATGGGTTCCTAGTGCTTGCCTTCCCCTGTCAGTGGGCTACAAGATGTGTCAGTGAGTGGTCAGGGTCCTGCTGTAGCCTGGAGATTCTCAGTTATTTATAGACCCCACAGAAGGGATGCAGTCTTCTGGCACAGGCTGCAGCATCACTGGCCTGCTCCTGTTTGTGCCGTGGCCAAGAAACAACTTTTTTGGTGCTCCCTTTTCCATGTCCCTCTTTCTAGTCCTGTTACAGCTGTGAGCAGAGCCCTGCTGGCCCTGAGATCCTGTGGGTAAATTGACTCCCCCAAATTGCTTCTGTCTCGTGCTTTCAAGCAGGAGAGGCAAAGAAATCCCTTTCTGTTCTGAGATATTGTATGCCATGAGAACGTAATAGTAAAGAAGGGTAAAAATGTTAAACACAACAATTAAATGTTTCCTCTCACCCAGCGAGAAGCAACAGGCTCCTACTTGCACCCTGCATGACGTTGCTGACAGAGTCGCTGTTCGTCTGAAGCAAAGATGGCTGCAATTCCTTCGCATGCTGCCTTGCCACCTTTTCGCTTTTGCTTTATACCCTTAAGCCACTGCCTGCACATTTGCCGATTCTTCAGCGCCTACAGATTTGACTTTTTGCTTTGGCTGAGCAGTGGGAAAGCCCAAGCAGGGGTCTCACTGCAGTGGCCTACATGGGGCTACTTGCCAGCGGGTGTTACCAGCCAGGGCTTGCATGCACTGGTGGGCCAACACCTCCCAGATTTTGCACCTCTTCCTGGCTGTTGTAATTGCATTTATTTGGTTTAACTTCTATCTATGAGGTAATTAAATCAGATTCAAGTGTTTTGCACTGTGGGACCATCCTTTCTCTTTCTCCCTTGTGATTTCTGAAGGTATTTGGGGAACCACAGATGAAGTTAGGCTCTGAAGGAAATGTTCGGGCCACCAGAGGTTGCAGCAGTAATTGGCTGCTTATGGGCTCTTAGATGGACTTCTCCGTTCTTTGCGTCTCTTTTTAGGTACTACCTCTGTTTAAAAATCTGAGTCATGCAGCTTTATTTGTCAGGGCAGATGGAGAAGGACAGAAAAGAGATTAGTTTTAGAGCTGGCTTATCCTGAGGTGATAGCTCTTCGAAATGTCAGCACTATTGATGATGGTCCTACTTCACCCACGTAATTAAACACGTCTACTGAAATGTCACTGCTGCCGCCCAACGATCTGATGGACGGCTCTGGTCGGGGGACACTCTCAAACAGCACAGCCAAATTGTTGGGATGCTGTGGTCTCCGTCAGATGTCCCCTTGGTTCACAAGTGATGAAATGCTGCTGAAGGCAAGGAGGGTTACTCGGTGTTAGATAAAATGATTAGTCTTTGTGTCTAATTGTCCTAATATGGAGTGGATTCACATGACCTTTTCCTACAGCTCCCAGTTTTTGACATGTTCTCCTGCCTAAACCTTGTTTTTTTAGCCTTGACTGAGCCATGCGCATGGACTCCCTTCAGCAAATGACTGACAAAGGAGACCGTCTCTTTGTTTTAATGTGGATTTTATTTATTTACTGAAGGTACAGAGATCTGTTCACTGACACTCAGCAATCTCTTACTACTCAAGGATGATGATAGGATTTTCTCCTCAACCTGACTTATACCTTGTCCTGCTGTTCTGTCATGGGAAGCCTAACATAAACTGGCCCAAGGAGATTACTAATGGGAAGAACTCCTTACTGAGTATCAGAAAGTACACAAAGCTCAATATTCAATTTGGTAAAAGTAGGTCACGAATCATCCAGCCATGCTGTACATCATCTTAAAAGGAAAGATTAAAAAAAAAGAAAAAATAAGGAAAATAAAGAACCCTTAGTTCTTAGCTGGGCAAGACACATTACAGGAAATGAAAATCTTATAACTGCTGCTGCTTGTAAAAGACCTCATGAAAAAGAAATGGAAGACAGTCACCAAAGGAAACTTGAGATGAGTTGTGGGACCCACTACTCATTTTCTTTTTCCCTTGCTCTTTGAGGGAATTGCTTTCACCAAGCAGTGCAAAATACCAGGGCGCGTGCAGACAGCATTCTCCTGGAATTTGTGACAAACTGCTGCAGAGCAGTGTTAGATTCCACTGTTATGTGCAAGAACTGGTTTTGGAGATAGCTTGTAATGTTGCAGACCTATATTGCAAAAAATGAATGAGCCATTTCAGTTGTCAGTCTTGTTAATTATTACACTTTCTAGTATTACTGTTATTTGTTGAGGCCAGTCCATTTTTTCCAAAGCTTTTATTTTTCAGAAATGTAACCTCTTGCCCAGACCCACAAACCTCAGGATGAAAAATGTGCAGATTTTTCTTCCCTAAGAAGAAATATGCTATTTGAGTTTTGATCTGCTGTAGTCCTGGGTGAAATATTCAAACTTTTACATAAGAAAACCCAGAGGTGCAAACAGTGTTCCTCCCTGCTTCCTCTGTTGGACAGTGATAGCTCTTACAGGCTTCCAAGCCAAGATGAATGACATGTTGTGCTAGACATCATCAAACATATAGCAGGAGACTGCATCTACCACAAAGAGATTATTTTCTAGATGGAGAACCTGCATAAAGGGCATCCAGAGGAAAGTATTGTTAGCAGTACTTCACAAATAAAGAAATGAGACACAAATGTAAAAGCCAATAACTCCTCAGATGCATTGAAGCCACTGGGAGCTTTGTGGATTATTGCTTGAATAAAATAACTAACCTATGTCACACAGGAAGACTTTGGCAGAGAACTGAACTGAGATACTGCAGAACCAGGAGCCTAGCTTTCTTTCTGAGGAACAAAAGATAAGGAGTGAAAATTTCTTCCATGGGATATTATGCTGACGCACACAAGCAAGCAATTAGAAGGATAAAAGAACACTGTTATTCTGGAAAGTTACTCTGCAAAAGCTTTTTACTGCCAGTATTTGGCGAGGCATCTCACCAAGCAAGCAGAAAATTAATTATTTGTTTGTCTGGGAGTCTTTTAACTTGTCCTAGACCTTATAAGAATCAGTGATGCCATGGAGGAGCAGACTGGAAAAGTGTTGGTAGGATTGCTTACAAGATGCTCACTTTGGCTCAGTCACCCTCACAGGGAAAAAATGTTTCCCAATGTCTAGAGGCAATCTCCTGTGTTTCAGTTTGTGCCCATTACCTCTGGTCCTGTCACTGGGCATCACTGAAAAAGATCCTGTCTCTGTCCTCTTTGCATCTCCCTTCAGGTATTTATATACTTGAGGACCAATAGGTCAGATGCTTGAAGATATTAAATATGTGCATGTTTATGCACACAGACAACTGTTTGCATTAGCCTAGTCTTCTGGGCTTGCTTTTATTTTATTTTTTTTAAGGTTATTTTGGAGGGGTATAATTTATGGCAGTGGGAATTATAGGCAGAGATGTTCTGGATCAATCTCACAAAGCACTTGTACTGCATTTTCAGGTAACCAGACAGGTTCATCATTAAATTCTACATACTGTTAAAAATCTGGCAATAATCCTGTTGTATGAAGCACTCGTGTAGAAATATATTGCAGACTGAGAGCTGATTAGAATACATACTGTGCAATGAAGTGCAAGTTATAGCAGAGTATTTAAGACAGACATGAACCTTCACAATGCCAGTATCTAAAACCTGGAGGCAAACAGATCATTAAAAAAAAACAAACAACAAACCAATACCCTGGGATTATCCTATGATACACCTCTCCTCCTTCAGTTTAATGTGCTCCTTTTAATTACCTTTGCTAAATTTACATTTGATGAGTATCAGATGCTCTGTTATTACCTTTACCGGCATTTGATTACGTCCTACAATGTTTTTCCAGTCCAGACTTGTTTTCTATTCCACAGTTATATCAAAATATCTTGGATGTCTGGAACCAAAAATGGAGTCAGAAACAGAAAATATATAAAATACATATCTCTGGAACTTTGAACTAGAGCTTATCTCAGAAAGATTTTTTTTTTTGCTAGATGGTAACGGGGAAATGAGATCTGAAATACTGAGGAAACTGCATGGACTAAATGGAAAAAATACTACTTCTTGAATAAGGTATGATTACAGCTAGATACAAACCAAATAATTTTCCTATACAGTGTGCGTGTGCGTGAGTAAAGGGATAAACCCAAAGAAAGAACGTACTTGGCTACCTGATGTACTAGTATGATTCCGGTTAATGCCCACTGTTACCTTTTCAGACAATTATAACCACTCATCATGAAGCAGAGCCTAAATGAAGTCTGAATCCTCCTCTGAATACACCATCCATCTCCTGTAAGAGGTAAAGAGTGCCTGTGACCCTCTGTTTTGATCTTTAAAGCAAGAAGGAGTAAATTAAGCTCTGGGACTGTTTACTACAAACAGGCTGCATCTCTTACCTTTTCCCAAAGGACTGCATAACTACAGATCCTAAAAAACACAGACACACACACAGATGCACACACACAGAGACACTTCCGATAGCCAAACAAATTATAGCATAGTATAAAAAAAAGAGTAGCTATAAAGAAAAGTATGAATACCTAAGGTATTGACAGGGGGTTTATAGGTAAGCATAAATGGCCTTTTCTTCTTTTTTGTGTGGCTTTTATTGCTTTTTCTGCTGATAGTCTAGGAATATAACTTTGAGCCTCTGCTTTGTAACAAAACTTATTCTTCCCTTAGTCCAGACAAGAGGGACAGACACAAGGTAGAAAGACTGAAAGCCATCTGCTTGGGAAATAGTGGAGAAGGTGGATCAGACAATACAAAGAAAATAATAGAAATAGGAACTACAAATACAGTGAGTCCGTAGGAGTGGTATTGATATCTCCAAGGAATCATAAGCAATAAGGGTAGATGCTTCTTCATAACGTACTGAAATCTAGATCACAGCCAGGCCCTCAGTTCAGTGCCTATAGGACCAGCAACTCCTGCTTGGTATCTCCCCAAAATGCTCCATCCGTTTCTGCTGAAACTGGGTGATTTTGGTCTAAACCCTTGCAAAAATAATAAAGGTGAAGTGAGAAAAGGTGCTGTGCATGACTACAAATTGGCTGGTACCTGTGCCTGTCCCCACACTGTGATCTGCAGCTGCACCCTTCAGGAGGGAGCCTTGAGGCAGCCAGGGCAGTGCTCCAAAGGCTCAGCTGCATCCCAGGAAGCTGAATATGGAAAGCAAGGGTCCCCTCTATACGGGGGTTAAAATGAAAGCGGAGAAAGGCAGGGAGGTTTTTAGCACCTAGGTGACAGCAGAGGGAGAACATCCTCACCTGACAAGCTTGGGAGAGCAGAGTATCCTCAAAGCTTCTGCCTTTGGTACCACTGGAAGACAGCTCTTCTCTTCTTGCAGTCCTTAACTTCATACCCAACTCCCCACCTTCCATGTCAGCATGCTGACTTTCTGTGTTTTATGGGCAGTCAATAAGCCTTCATTTTTCTATGCTAAGACAAAGTGAAAAAATTCTGTGCCTCTCCCTGACATTTTCCTCATGAGCATGTTGGGATGCTGAGACCAAAAGTAACGTTCCTCTGCCATGACAGGTGCCATCCCACTGCTGCCTGTGTGTGCGTGGCTCTGGTTTTCACCCACTTCTGCCAGACCTCCTTTACCAGGGGTGGGCACAGGCACAGGGGTAGCTCTGCAGAGACGTGCCAGTGCCACAGGCTGGGGAAAGAAAAGGGAAGTGAGCACCACAAACCTCCAACTCTCATCTTCAGTCTCGGTGTGTTCTGTGTTCGTATGTCTAAACTGCAAAAGCATTTCCAAAGACTGCAGCACATCCTGTTGCTCAACAAATTACTACACTGTCAATTCTGGAAAGGTTGTCTTATAGTTTACAGATGAAAGTTTCAGGAGGAGGACAATATCCACATCATCTCAACTCATCTACTGCGTGATACGTTTACTTGCAACCTTTCTATTCACTTGGCTTTACATAGGCTATTTCAGTTATTTGGATTGTAGGTTCTCAGGATATTATATAACATGGAGCACTTTCTTTCTGCTCATCTTTAATCTCTAGTAGCAAGGGACTATCATGCCTGTGACAACTGCAGTGATGTTTATATAGAAAAATAATATTAGAAATATCCTTAATACTAAGCTTCCTACAAACCATTCCAGCAGCTGAATAAAAAGAGTCAATATCCAAGGACCAGACAGTTTTCCTTAGACCATCTGCATGTGCTAACGTAGGAATGAGGGGAATTAATTATTTCTCCTGAGGTGAAAGAGAGAGTTTCAAACACCTAGTAGGTAAGAGTGACTTACAGGTGAAAAGAGACAAAGAAATTTGTGACAAGGCAGCTCAAGGCAAGAGAACAAGGAAGTAGGTGACTCTAGACCACATTTTCTGGGTTTCAAGTGTTGTGTTGCTCCTGCCAAAATTCATATTATGCTGGAGAGAAAATTCACTGTTCTGACTTAAGTGTGAAAGCACAAACATGTTTGGATGTTGAAGAAAATGCTGAGGTATTAGTTGCCCTTTGACTTCATTTGAAGAAGAACAGGAACCATCCATTCACTTCACTCAGAAAACAACTTCTTGAGTGATTTTCTGTGTCACCAGAGATCAGAAATCACTACTGGATTTCTGTGCTTTCAGCATTTAATTTCTATCTTTCAGGGAAGCTCAGTTAGCTATTTCTTTACCCATTCCTTTATTTTACTTGTAGCTGGTGTTTCCTGTTGCCTGAAGTAGAGATCTTACCCATCAATTCATCTCTTTGTTATAATTTGTGAACATAAGAAAGAATAATTGACGGCATTGGTGTATCATCCTACATTTAACAATTTCCTGAGGGTTAAAGTTTTTTCTCTTTACCGCTTCAGAGATTAAAAAAAATCCCATAAGTTCAGGTCATAATTGAAAACACACTACTTTCAATATAGATTAAAGCACACACAGGAATGAATGTCTTTAGTTCATGTAAGCCCAGCCCTGTAGTCCCTCTTTTTCACTATTACCGTCCTTTAGCCATCAATTTGAAAACAGCAGAGAAATGATTTGATTTCATAATCAAATAGCTGAGTAGAAACCATTTCCTCCAGCACAGCTTCTACATTTATATTTAAACGAACTGCCTATGGCTGGGAAGTTCTGCCTCATTTAGAGACAGGAGTTAAAAAGACCTACTGTGAGACACAGGGCAATGCAGAATTAAGAGATCTGGGTGAATTTCAAGTGTCTCAGAGCTAAAAGAAAACCTACCACTTGTTTGTGCATGCTGAGGATGAGTCTGGAGAAAGGTGGGACCATGGTGAGTCTGGTCTCATGCATGGGGCCTAGGCACAACAGACCTGCTTGCAGCTGGCCCAGGACTGAGGGACCTCCAGGAAGGGACCTGCCTTGGTGCAAAATGGTGTGACTCTAAGCCTCTAAGTGACACCAGCTTACACCACCTGCAGCTCACACTGCAAACACAGCCTGTGGAAAAATTTGGAGAATAATGAGAAATAATTGAGGAATAATGAACTAGCTTTGGATTCAAAGTGATGAATGTGAGACCTGGCTCTTCTGTTGCCTTGGTAAAACTACAGTTAGCAAAGAGCTATTAGCTTAAGCACCGATTTAGTAATATGAGTGTGTCGCGCTTGGTCCTCCCAGAGACATCTTCGTCTTTACATATTGCTTTACAAACAGGAGCTAATGAATCCTTATAGCACAATTCTCAGGGGAGAGCATAACTGTCTTACCTCTCTTTACAGTTAGGGAAACGTGTGTGTTGAAGTAATTTGCCAGGTACTTGGCAGGATACCAACTCCAGAGAAATGACACGATCTAGCAGCAATCGGTGATCCTGTCCAGCTGCAGATGGAAATGACCTGCTGCCAGTCAGGACCTGCTGCCTAGCTTCATTCCTCCTCTTTTCCCACAGGGATGCTGGTATTCTTACTTACAAGTCACTGTAATTTCAGAGGTGAGAGAATGACAAGATACAACTAAAGCATTACACAGGAGAAAAAGGTCAGGATAGGGCAGAACGCCTCTGAGAGAAGTCTTTCAATAACCCCCTCTCTTCTTTTGCGTGTGCTCTGCCTCTAGGTGTTAAAACAAGGAGGTAGCCGCTCATACCTTGTATTTGCTCCTTGACTCAGGTCTCTGGCTCCCCAGCCAATTTTCCCAGTCAAGTGGTCGGAAAAGTACCAAGTACTGAGAGCTCCTGTGGCAGACTAAGTGCAGCTATTCTGCGTCCGCAGGCTGCAGCTCGTGCTGAGCCCTGCAGGGGAATAGGCAGCATGGGCACCGAGGGGAGCAGCGAGAGAAAATGCCAAGTGAAATTTACTTGAGCGAAGAAAATATTGCCTTCCCGGCTGCTTCTAGAAGTCTTCCTGCTGTGTTTTATTGCTGAAGCAAAGAAGTTAACTGTAGGAGTGTGGAAGTTGGCAGGGAACCCTAACAAGATGAAAGCAAAACCTGAGCGGTCACCAAACTTTTTGCTGCAGGTTCAAAGAGGAGTGAGACAAAAGGATAGATTCCTCTGAAATAAAATCTCTCTTGCTGTTAACATGTATGCTTCAAAACAGACAGAAAGGTTACAGCAACCGTGCAGTGGGTTATCTTGGAGAACGAAAGCCTAGTGGCACCTAAGTGGGAGAGAAGGCAGGAGCGATGGAGTTTGTTGAGTTGTTGTGTTCTGGCCACTATATTTGCCAGCCCTCCATGAAATCTTCACACTGGAGTTTCATACTTCTAAAAAATATGAGATACTGGTTTTGGAAGAAGGAAGCTGTTGTTACTATTTTCTCTATTGCTTTGTCATCTTTCTGACCAAAGACTTCTTTTAATTTTAAAAAAATATCTATATATTACATATTATATATTATATATTATAG